>NC_048227.1:55423116-55508294 GCF_002007445.2 Ailuropoda melanoleuca
TTTTTTTTTTTTAAAGACTTTATTTATGTGACAGAGAGACAGCCAGCGAGAGAGGGAACACAAGCAGAGGAACAGGAGAGGAAGAAGCGGGCTCCTCCGAGCTAATGTGGGACTCGATCCCGGAACGCCGGGATCACGCCCTGAGCCGAAGGCAGACGCTTAACGACTACGCTACCCAGGCGCCCCTGTCATAGGTTTTTCTTGAGTGTGACTTTTCAAGTCTAACTCCAGGGTACTGGGGATTCACACAGAGATACCCCAGGTAGCTCAGAATTGAGAGACCATATCTTTACCTTGAACACCGTTCCACAGGAAAATGGAAAACCCTATCATTACACTGCACAGAGCTCAAGATTCTTCAAATAAATCCCTTCTCCAGAGTGAGGGGTTATGCCCTACAGCTCAGTGTCAGGAAGCCCTTCCTCCTATGGAGGTCCCCGTCATCAGTGAGTACTCCTCCTCTGGGCTCCAGGTGGCACTCAAATCACAGAACCCACACTCATCTGGGGACACATCTGCTCCACCAGGCACTCTGATGGCAGGGACTATGCATCTTCATGTCTGAATGCTCAGCTTGCCACACAGAGTGGTGCTCAGCATACATTTGTTATATGAAAGAATAACAAATGAACACAAGTACTGTTGAAGGCAAACTCCATGTTTATATCCTCCACATTAAACCCAATGCTGGTCCAAGTAAATTCATAAAGGGTTGAATTAACATGGAATCGTTATCTAAGCCTCAGAGCAAATATTTCCAAAGGCACTCTTTCCCTTTGGTTTGTCACAAAATTAAACATAGTCTTGATGATGAGGGGGTATTTATGTCTACTAAAAGAGAAAATGGAAAACCCAGCTTCTCAACTAATATCAATAGCTGAAATGTGACCTTTAGCAAATTACAGGGTTTGGCTACTTTAAAAAGTGGGTCAGCATTCCTGGAAAAAAAAGTTTGCACTTCTTTATTATATTAAGAGTAGGAATCTCCAAAACCAAACACATTTGGATTCAAGACATGCAACACCAGCTCTATGACACCATATAAAACTAAATTCTACTCATTCTTTCAACATATATTATGTACTTATTTTTTGCTAGATACTGTTAAAGGCACTAATATTACAATGTGAACACAGAAGCCAAGAGCCTTGCCCTGGGAAGCTTACATTCTAGTGAAGGAGGCTGATAATAAATAAAGAAATATGATACCCTTGGTGGCAATAAGTGTTTCGACAAATATAGAACAGGGACAAGGGCAGAGAATCTCCAGGGAATGACACTTACACATACTACCATTCACTTCATATATGTATTGCACTTTTAAACATTCAGGTGTTTTTACATCTGTAAGTAAGTGCCTCAAAATTGCCTTTCAGATAAGGCAAGTAATCCTCCTCCTCATTTTTCAAATGCCAAATGACCAAAACCAAAAAACTTTTTCATGAACACATGTTGATTAGTGGTGGAGTGAGTACTTCTGACCTCCAGCCCAGACATAGTTTCCTGCCAGGCCAAACCCTACCCAATGTGTCCAATATTCAGCAACACAATCACATTGAAAGTAATTCAGCTAAGTGACCACAAGGTCAGCTCAGAGTCTATCAAGAGTCCCTCATATAAAAGAACAGCTGAACACAATGTCATGAAGCCTACATTCTAGCGGAGGAAGCTGGTAGTAAGCCATCTGACCCCAACCCCTGCAAAAAAATTTTTTTAGGAAGAGAAGTATAGTCAAGCCAGTACTGAGGAGTTCCCAGAAACACTAAGAAATGGGTAAATAAACACAGGCAACTGAATAATATTCCACAGGAGCAATTCGAGAAAGCTGAGCACGGGTACTCACTATAGCACAGCCCTGTAACCAAGCACTGAAGAAAGGGTCAGGGGTGGGAGGTGCCTTCGTTTGGTAAAGAGGTCATCCATGCACATATAAGTCATGTGCAATGGGGAAAGAAATGAAAAGAGGAGCTGGAAGTCATCCAGGAGAAGAAAAAGGAATTGCACCTAGATGACATATAATACATTTAACTTCTTTTCAGCCATTCCAATAACCTCAAGTTTCCACAGAGGAAATAATGCTTCTGATACTATCATCTGCTTAGCAAATACTTTTCTTATTGACGGTTGAAAAAGACTTAAAATGTGTTTAAATTATTATTAAATTTAGATTTAACATTATTCAAGTAATAAGCTATACCTACAGTATGTACGAGTAACTTGCAAGTCCATAAGTGCAGGCCTTTGATTGGAAGTGTGTAGTAGCCTATTGACTGAGGCCATTTTACATGATGGCTAATGCTTCATTGCTGCCAAATAGACATTTGTGTTTAATGATTTCCTGTCACAACAGCCAAGTAAAACATAATGAGGAATTTCTATAAAGCAATATAAGAATTTTTAAAGCTTCTGTAAAATAAATTTGCCTCTTAAGTCATTAGTGCCATGCTTCAGTTCTGGGGAAGAATTTTACTGAGGAAATAAAAGCAAACATAGCAATGGGAGATACAAAAGGATCTCTTTCAGGGAGAGAACTGGACTAAGTGTTTGCTATCGGGTTTGCCTTGATTACATCAAGACACTAGGCCTGTCCCTCCCTTTAGATTCCACATCCTCACAGAATGAGAAGACATGACACGAGAACAAGGGTGTCTGAGGGAATTGCCAAATGTGTCAGGACTGGAAACAGCAGTTCAACAATATGACCGGTTGACTGTCCTCAAGGGAGAGTCTGTTATTTTCTTCATGTATTGCATAACATTTCGCACATCAGGAACGTGAAAATATCCCAGGACTGGTCTATTCAACCAATGCTTAGAGTTCTCCTAAGCACCAAAATACAGTACAGTCAAAGCTGGCAGATTACAGTGCCTCACAGCCTAACCAAAAGATTTACTTAATACTAAGATAAGGGTTGGTTTAAATACAGGTGAAAATTTAGTGTTCATGTATTACGCAAGGGCTGGGATCCCCAAGACATTCTTCTTCCCTTAAAGTCAATAAAGCTTTGGTTTTTCAGGCTTCACAGCACAGGATGTGCAACTGGCCAGGGAAAAGCAATAGTGGGAGAGAGAATACAAAAGATAAATGTGAAAATGGTAAAGCTCACTTGTCAAAAACAACTGCACAAAGAAGAAATCAAACACAAAAGACTACTTCCACCTTTTCTAATAAAGACACCCAAGAGTCTATCAAGAGTTCTAAGCACCAACTTTGGTGTGTGAGTACCAAAATGGCTGTAAGCATCTCTCCGGCACCTGGGAGTTCAAGTTCAGAATCTGTTTTTTCAGCTCTGTCACTGCCTGTCGCAATCATCACACGTGTACCCAAACAACATTTGCTGTGCAATTTCGAGAGATGGTCATTGAGCCCACTTGCTTTTCTTTTCTCCTTCCACCTTATTCTATAATTCATTAGCACCCCTACCAAAGATGAATTTAAAGAAATAAAAATTCGAAGGAAGTCGCTCCTTGTCAGAACACTTCTAATTGTTTAGAATTAAAGAAAAACGAGAGTAGCAGGTAAAAAGCATGCAGGTGGAGAAGTCTGACCGCTGACACTTTCCAGGGTCCTCTGCTATGGGCACAGATAATGAGATGTTAGAGCAGGTGGCATGTTTCATTTGGGAACTTGGTTCAGAAAGAGGCTCTATATACTCCTACACAGATGTGCAACAGCTATTTTTACTCTTGAGTATCTGCCAATGGGAACATCTTGCAAACAATCAAAACACAATCTCTCCCAAGGGTTTATTCTGATGGAGCCTGCTCCAATTGTGCAGGACACAGGTCCCACGATGCTAAAATAGTTTTTATCCATCGACCAATCAGAAGACGCCACACCACACTCTGTGCAGACAAAAGACGGCTGGTGTTGGAAAGGCTGAATAAATATCCTTTCCCAGCTATGGTACCTTGATCTTGGTGATGATTTTGGAATCTCCACAGCAATTATCAGGAACATTTCTCAACTACCTAATCCCAACTCCTAGTCCCCAAGAAGAAACTGTAGCTTGTGGTAGGAATTCCTTTTTGTTAACTTAATTAAAATATAATTTGAAGTCCAATGGAAAAGATAGTACATATTCATATCCCTGGTCTCTCAGGGAGCACTTGCTTCTAGAAACAAAGGGGGTTCAGTTTCCACCCCCTCGCCAAATTCCAGTCTCTTCGGGGTTATACTGAGACTGAGTTATTGTGTAATGCCCTTGCTACTCTAGACAGAGAAATGGACACAAAAGATAAATGAGCTTTGGAAGAAGAAATTGTACGGAGGGCAGAGGAAAGAAGGAGAGAGGAACGCAGTGGCTTTGTACCAGTTTGTAGACGGTGGTGATTAACAGTGCAGCAAGAACCTAAGTCTCAGTGCACAGCTGACCCTCACAAACACAAGGTGAGAGTGTAAATTCAAGAAGCCACAATATAGTATTAGCTTTCCACTTATGTGTCTTAAGCTTAGCCAGCACGGGAACAGTACTACACCCCGTTAATGAACTTACATGAGACCCTGTAGTAAATACACATAACTTTCACAGGTTGTGTGGTTATTCACACCTGCTACTCAGGCAGAATAGAAGTGGGGGAGGGCTCCAATCAACTCAACTCAACTCAGTTCAACTCAACTGTATGTCTGTAAATTTTCCCTTTTCTCTCCTGTGGCCTCCCAGATTGTATGGTGCCTCAAAATGACATTAAAAAATAAGACGTGTCATCAAGAAACACTGTCATTACCTCCCTGAGGTGATAACATCCCTTCCATTCCATTTCCTACCTGTATACATAACACTCTTGCCCAGGATCTTCTCAGGATATTTCCTTACTGCTGTTTATCCAGAGGCTGAGACCCAAGGAAACTCTCACCCATTTTCTCGGTTACTTTCCCATCAGTCAAGTGGGGAATAAAATAAGAGGGCTGGACACTTACAGAAAGAATCAGAACAAAGTGCCACATAATGGAGTGATTTTTAACTATCAAGAACTTCATCCTTTGCCCTTAAAGTATTCATTAAATATAAAAGAGTAAAGTGATAAGTTTTTTCAAAAGGATTAACAAAAGAAGATCTCCAAAGCAAAGCCAGTTTCTGCTTTTTTCCCAATAAAAGTAACCAATTATATGTTTTAGGAACACTGATTATCCACAACTGACATTTTCCTTTTTTCTCATAATCAAAGCACTAGATGTTTTCTACAGAAAAATTATAAAAAATTCAATAAACCAAAAGGAGAAAAATAAAAAAGCAGTCCAACTCGCAACCCAGAAATAACAGTGTTAACCCTATGGCCAGAGAAGGATGTATCTTTCTAGACTTCTTTTTATGCACATAGAGGTACTATTTTGTTTCAGTTTTATGAAAACGGGGTCATGCTGTATGTACCATATGGTAATCTCTTTTTTCAATAAATCACTTTTCTATTAATATCCTCTGGTATCAAATGAGACATGAACTAGTTCCAATCTTCTGAAAATCATGATGGAACATACCTGGAATTTTTCACCTTTGTGCATCTGAGTTGATCTAAATTCAGGAGAATCTATAAAGGCACAGGGGTAAATGTTATGCAGAAAATGTCCTCGATAGGAAACCTTCATTCTGATAACAGAAATTAATGTTAATAAATGCATAATATTTCACAAATAACATGACGATCCTTAATCTTATGGGTTGGTATTTTGTACTGAGTTTTAAAGACTCCACAGAGGACAAACATACTGAAAAGCATAAATATTTACTTCAATAGAAATCTCACCAATAAGAAAAAAAAAAGGTTCTAGTATTGAACAGACTTGTGCCTTCCAACGGTTATCATTGCTCATATAGCTAGAGTGACCATAAATTTATTACTCAAAATCAGATACCTTTGAGATGGAAAAGGCTGGTATTAATAATTGTGGTAGAACAGTATATACTGGCTCTCTCCTGAGAAGACTGATATTCCTAGAAGTTCGATTTTTCTGATATTCAAAAAATAAATCACCTGTGAAACGTGCACAAGCTTCTGGAAGTTTAATGCCTAACTTAAACCTACTTCAATGTTGACTCATTAACTGAAGGAAAAAAAAAGCGTCAAAAGTTCAAAATGTTCACAGGTGGAAATCCTAACATGCACAAGATTCAATGTAGTCAATTCTATATACTCTAACCTGTTGCTCTGTAGTGTCCTAAAACGCAGCTGTAAAATGGGATTTCACCACCAACAAACTCTGTGACCTGATGATCTGTATCATTCCCTTCTAGTCATTCCCTACCCAGGGGACATGAGACGATTCAAGGCAAACTGGGAATTTCAATTTCCAGACAGCACTTACTTCCCCTTCAGGAGAATACTCAGACGGTCGTCGACTGAGGTTTTATCCTCCGCAGCGTACGTCTGGCCCTTTTTTAAGGTTTGGATCATACAAAACTGGCCGGTTAATCTTCTGAACAGATCTGGAGGCACACGGAGTGGTTCAAACAATCGGCGGTAGATGCCACTGAGCTCCTTCTCAATCTTTACCTGAAACGCAGCAATGACCAGATGTTGCCATAACACAGCAACACCGGAACACTGGCTTCTGCTGTCTCCATCCAGGTTTGAGAAGAGACAAATCTGCAAGACGCACCATGGCCCTTCTGCACTTCAGTCAATGGACTCGTACGCAGATAGTAAGCGGTGACGTAAGTTTAGATGCTTAAAGGGCACTTTTGCAGTTAAGCAACTCCAAGAGCATATGGAAAAGATTTGCACTACTGATCACATCTCTTCCCATGCTCCGCAGAGCAGCTGTGGAGGTTCTCAATGTTAACCACAACACAGACCTTTCCAATGTTAGCATTTCCTATAAATAACAGGAAACCTTTGTCCTTATAACAATTTTGTTTCACAGAAAGAAATTACGTGAGCTTTTCAGTGTTATAGCAAAACGATAAACATAACATAGGAATCAACTTGGGAAAAATTTATGAAAATACAGGCATTAAGCATTTTGTAAGTATCGTTTAATGCATCACTATAGGAAAACAAACATCCACAGCTGTGATCATTGCTTCTGATTTATTTAGCAATTTCATCCTAAACTAAAATACTCTGTAGAATGAGAACCCACTGAATTAAGTCTGGCTACTGGAGGAAGGGAAAAGCAAAATGGCTGAATCACCTCCGCAGTCAGACAAGACCCAGATCATACACCATATTTGGGCCCAGCATTAGCCTGGGAAAACTGTATAGCATGTGAATGAACTTTGGGGTTCAGATGATCGTCTATCCCAATGAAATCTGTGACAGCCACACTCTAAAGCTTATAGATCCAGCTAATGATAGCCACTCAGCAGTCACGACAGCCTTTGTGATGCTCTTGCTCTCTTTCATTTTAACAAAGAACCAGCATTTATATTTTTCAAAAAAGTAGGCTTACAATATGCGAAGAAACAAAAGCACAGGTACTGGGTGAGGGTTTTACTGATGCTACTACCATCACATCAGCAACTTCTGAACTTTACGTTCAGAACTTGGGATTCCAGCAAGTTCTGATATTCAGAAATTATAATCCTTATCATTGCTACCATCTACCTCCACGTCAGAGGTCTAGTAATGAGTGTTTAAAATAGTTTATTCACAAATATGTCCCACTTTCGGGATACACACTAGCCAATGTGGCCTAGTAATGGACATAGGAACTGGAAAATCTATTGGCTCAAATACATAATCTGCTCATTCTGCAAGTCTTAGCTCAAGTCCCAATTCCTTCATGTAGCCTTCTTAATTCTTCTTGTGAAAGCAGTCACTCATCAACTGTTTTTTTGAGCACTTGTTATGTGACAATCATGGTTGACAGGAACTCGGAATACAACAATAAGGTGGTAGATGATATTATCATTCCCAACTGTTAGCTGCTCCCATACCCTGTACAAGGATTATCCATCCCCTAACCCCAGCCCATTCCCACGCTATTACGCTTGGCCATGTCATTTGCTTTAGCCAACGGAATGTGAGCAAAAGGGACGTATGCTCCTTCTGTGCAGAAATTTTAAGAGATACTGGGTCTTTGCGTTTTGCTCTCTTGTACTTTTTTCTCTGCCGTGAGAATGCATGTCTAAATCGAACCTGCTGCTTCAGCAGAGACCCTGAAATGAAGATGCAGCACAGAATCACAGCGGACACACAATTGCTACAGTCCACATATGTGGTGGGTGAGAAAAAGGACCTGTCACTGTTATTTGTCACTGAGATTTTCAGGTTGTTTATTACACAGGCTAACTTAGAGAAAATTAATACAGTAAGCAAAACAGACTGGGTTGCAATGTTTGAGGAGGTTACAATCTAGCAGAATGCCCATAACATGTATCATCTATATTATTCAAGTGATCATTTCCTGTGAAATGTTTTCTAAAGTTTTCTGTGCATATGTCTGGCTTTGAACATGAGATGAGGACAAGTGCTGTATCTTTTACCTTACTGAATACCTGGGTGTCCTTTGAACCGTTAGTAAACAATGTAGGGAGGGATTTCTAGAAGAAGTGCTTTCTTATCATATTTACATCTTTTTGTTCTTAGAATGACCAAGGAAATACAACAAGATAAATCAGTTGGAAAAAAAAGTTAAATACTAGTGTTTTGGCAACACCCTCCCAAAATGATGACTTCATTAAATGAATATTTGGGGCATATGGAAAAAAAAATAAAGTCATTACATTTACAAAATAGCAGGAACTATTTGTAAATCATTAGTATGTTCAAGGAAGTTGCCTGGTGAGTAATTAATTTTACAGCTGGGCAAAGATATTTCCAAGTGACATTTAAATATCAATAGACAAATAATGAAGTTAAATGACGAAAAAGGTTCTCTCATGTCCAAATTGCCTTAATGATGTAAAAAGTTTAAAAAACTCATTTGTAGGTATGTCTGGGTGGCACAGTCAGGTGAGTGCCCGACTCTTGGATTCGGCTCCAGTCATGATCTCTGGGTCATGGGATAGAATCCTATGTGGGTTCTATTCTGAGTGTGGAGCCGGCATGAGACTCTCTCTCCCTTTCCCTCTGTCCCTCCCGCTTGCACTCTCTCTCTCTCTCTAAAATAAATAAATACATCTTTATTTTAAAAAGACTCATTTGTAGAACAAAGTTCATGGTATTCAAATATTTCACATTCAGACATATATAAACAAAATCAGAGCAATGATATTAAAGGGACTAAGGATGTTAGATGTTCATTCTCAAGTCTGAACAAAGCACTTCAAAAGCTTTTTGTCTTTAAAATCTCTTCCTTATTAATTAATTTTAATAATTACCGGTCTTTTCTTGTACAAAAGATATGACAGATGCAAAATGTTGACACCCAGGAACACAGAGTTCCAGATCATGATATCCAAGGCACATCGGTAGAGAGTGGCCCAGACAATATAAAGGGTGCATCCTGTTGAATAACAAAGTCAACGTGTTAGATGTCTGGAATAGCGTAGCTTAATAAATGTTATCCTCTGTATATAAAAAAAATCCAAACACATTTTAGAAATACTTAAGTCAGGGACACCTGGGTGGCTCAGTTGGTTAACCGGTTAACCATCCGACTCTTGATTTTGGCTCCGGTCATGATCTCAGGGTCCTGAGATCAAGCACCCCCATTCCCTCCCCCACCTCTGCACTCCCCCACCTCCCCACCTCCCCTCACCCCAGCACCACTCTGCACTAGCCCTGGAACTTACTTGGGATTCTTTCTCTCTCCTTCTGCCCCTCCCCCTGCTTGTGCACAGCTCCCTCTCTCT
The DNA here is from genome assembly GCF_002007445.2 of Ailuropoda melanoleuca. Taxonomy (NCBI): domain Eukaryota; kingdom Metazoa; phylum Chordata; class Mammalia; order Carnivora; family Ursidae; genus Ailuropoda; species Ailuropoda melanoleuca. The sequence goes on from NC_048227.1 coordinate 55,432,853, forward strand.
CTCTCTCTTAAAAAAAAAAAAAAAGAAATACCAAAGCCAAACATCACATTAAGTTCTATTTTTTGTCTTATTACCACAAAAGAAAAAACGTGCTTTGTTGTAGAAAATTTATATAGAAAATATTTTTTAAAGGGGGAAAAACCCCATAATTCTACCACTTAAAGAAAACCATTGTTGATATTTAATACTTCCTTACAGTCTTGATGCATTTTTACCAGATGGCAAATCTACAGTACATAAAATTTTGAAACCCACTCTTACTTATTTTAGTTATTGTAGTAATTTCCCTATTTTGTTAAAACTCTTCATATACATAGTTTTTAATGACTGTAACTGATTAAACCCTAATTTATCTAACCATTTCCCAACTGGTAAACAGATGAGATTTTGGGGGTGTAATTTTTGATACATCACTGAAAGATCTTTATACATTAAGAATTAATGTTTTTCTGACTATTTCCTTAGGGTGGATTACCTGACAGTAAGTCGAGGAAAAGAACTTTATGGCTTTGGTGAGACTGAAGAATTGTTTCCCAAAGATACACAGATATTTGCAATCCTGAGTTGGGAATGCCACTATCCAGTTGTTAATATTATAAAATTTGAAAACTCTTAATTTGATACTGAGGAATTCCTCAGTATGTGTTTTTGTTTTCCATTTCCATGATTATTGGTGAGACCAAATATTTTACCAAAATTTTCTAACCATCTGAAATTTTCATTGATGATTTTCCAGTCACCTATGAAAATGTTCTTGCTTTTTATCAATTTTCTCACTTTAGGAAAAATATCCCATTTTCTTTTGATCCATTTTTGGTGGGAGAGTCAATATATATTTTTAATTTAAAATAAAATGATCAATATGATATAAATAACAACATACATGCACGTAAAAGCTCACCTCCCACATTAAAAAGTTATCCATTTGCAATTTTTATTTCATCAGAATGATCTGGTGCATCTGAGTAGACCAAAATGTAAAACTTTATAAGTTTTTAAAATAATGTTTCATAGCAAATTTTGTTGAATTTTAAAATATTATCACTTAAAGAAGACAGGGAAAAAGAATGCTTTGACTGACTGGGAACATGAATTATAGTCCTGGTTCTGCCACATTCTCTCTCTTTTAATTTTCAATTCTTCATTTAACTTCTCCAGGTTTCTTCTTGTTCGGATTAGATGATCTCCTTGGTCTGTCCTACCTCTAAAACTGTGTCTTAAAATTTATAATTAGCAGGGTGCCTGGGTGGCTCAGTCTGTTAAGTGTTTACCTTGGGCTCAGGTCCTGATCTTGGCATCCTGGGATCCAGCCCTGCCTTGAGCTCCTTGCTCAACGGGGAGTCTGCTTCTCTCTCTGCCTCTGCCCCGCCCCCTCCCCTGCCCCTGCACAGGCACTCTCTGTCTCTCTCTCTCTCAAGTAAATAAATAAATCTTAAAAAATTTAAAATTAGCCTTGGCCTTTTTATAGGGTGTGGTTTTGTTTTGTTTTTCATTCAATACTCTCTAACGCTGCAATCCCTGCCTTACTCAGAGGTAACACAGCCACAAAAGTCCCACAAGCTTCTAGCTTCCCTTCCAGCCTCTTCTTATTTTATCTATCTATCTATCTATCTACTTATTTATTCATTTTGAGTATAGTTGATGCATAATGTTACATGTTTCAGGTGTACAACATAGTGATTTGACAAATTTATACGTTATGCTGTGCTCACAAGTGTAACTACTGTCTTTCCCCGTATAACACTATTATAGTATCACTGACTATATTCCCTATGCTGTGCCTTTTATTCCCATAACTTATTCATTCCCTAACTGGAACCCTCTCACTTCCAGGCTTTACTTTGACCATTCCTTGTAATTTTTCATGTATTCCAGGCATAATGAGCTACTCTTCATTCTCCTTCAGTAGGCTGATTTCCCTCTCCTCTGTGCCTTTTACCTGGCTACCACACACACTCACACTCAGATAAATCCTGTTCAGCTTCCAAAAGCCAGCTCCAGGGTCATCCCCTCAGTGTGACCTGGTTCCACCTTCCTGCTGAGCCTGTCACCCCCTCCATTTCTCCCTGGCCCTGGGAGCACACCTGCAGCACAGCATCCAACACCTCACACGTGACTGTCCACCTGTTCCTCTCCAATCCCCCAAAAGTAACGTTTTCAAAGATGGACACTGCCTTCTTCAATCTTTGTCCGACAAATTACAGGTGCTCAAAAATGCACCTGAATAAATAAATCACCAAAGGAACAATCACACAGAGAGTGATTTGTCAAGAATCACTGGCTAAAATAATTCATTCAATTGTTTCCGTATTTTGATGTGAATCAATTTAACCTGCTTCATCAGGATTACTGGAACCCTCAAAAATGTTTTACTTGAACTATTGTGTCTGGGAAATGGCTTTTGTTCCCAGGGTCGCATTGTAGGCCATAAGAAATGCCTATACAAGTAACAGTGGTTAAGACTGGATAGTACTTACTATGTGCCAGGCACTATTAGAAGTCAAATATCACACATACACGTGTGTGCGTTCACACACACATGCTCATTTAATTCTTACAACAACCCTAGGAGGTGGTATTATTTTTACCCTTATTTGACACATGGGAAAACTGAGGAGTAGAAAGGTTCGATCACCTGCCCCAGTTACACAGTTAGCAAGTAGTGGAACCAGGATTTGGATCACACACTCATGCGTACAAATGGAAATTTTGCTATCTGGAAAATGTAAACAATATGGAAAATACACATAGTCTTATCTAAAATAAATAAGGGCATGTAAAGGCCTACATTGCAGGTTACCTGGTATACATACTGCTAATTCACCGACAGAGACCTAGATTTTTGGAATGCTATAGACTGACAAGAAATGCCCTGAAGCCCCCAGTACAAAGCCCATCTGATGCCAGTTACAGAGAAGTTACAGACGTCTCAATTAGGTATCTTACCTATAGCTAACATTCCCCTAAGGAGTATCATATGAAGGTGAAGAGTAGTTGGAATAACCAACCCAATGGTGAAAAAAATATTTGCTACATGAAAAACTAGGTGATGTATCTCTCTCCAGTTTTCACATGTGGTCTCATTGGAAGGCACGGGTATGATACTTTCTAACTCAGGTGTAAAACCTATTGCAGTTGATTGTGTCAAAGGGCTGGACTCGGTATAATTCATCTTGAAAATCCCTGTAAAAACAAAGAAACAAAAGGACAATCATAAAAATGGCAGCTGTACCCTACTACTGCTATAGGTATTGTATCAAAATGATTTCTGTGAACTAAATGTTGGTAGATAGACTATTCTGGTGCTTATGAATTAGACTCAGGTTTGAACCCTACCAGTCACATATTAAGTGTTATTACTTTATCTGTTAAATGATGATAGTAATACCTCATTTGACTTTCTAATGAAATGAAATGAAATATATAAAATATTTAGCATACTGCACAACTACTTACTGATACATATATCTGTATACAAACATACATGGTGGAGGAGAGAGGAATGAGGAATTAACTAGCCTAAAAGACAATCACCAATGTTCATAAACCACAGCAATTACAAAGTCTTCCATCACATTCCCACTATGACACTGAATCCAAACACAGAAAAAATAACCGAGAAAACTGATTTTTTAAGTACTTTCAAAAAATTAACCCTCTTATATTTACTATTTGAAGGCTTAGGATATTTAGAAGGCTCTATTTATACACTGTCATTAAATCATTGTATCATACATATATATATTCTATATTATCATATGTACACGTAATAAATACATTACTAATCATTTATATATACACACAGAGATATAAAATTTACTCTTCCTTTCATTGTCCAATTTAAATCTCTACTTTCTTTCCCATAAAAACTCTACTAGGTAGCATGTTATGAATTAAAAAGTAGTAAACTTGTGGTTTACTTATATGTAGGTGAGGTAATGAATATACATTCAACTATTTAATATTAAAATCTGCAGCAACTACATTTCAAAGAGTACACATTTTGCACATGCTTACCTAAACCTTAACACAAAGTGGCACCATTTCCTAACTGAATTACCTGCCCTCCATCTCCGGTACTTAAAAAACTCTTTCTGTTATTAATTATTCAAACTGGTCCCTGACAAAAACCATGCAGGTTTACAGATTATATGAATTATTCTGTTTCAGAAAAAGAATTCCAAATGGAAACCACAAATATCTTTAATCTAATAATATGTCTTTCCATAATAAGGTCACACAATTAACCTTACTTTTCCATTCATCTTTTTTTTCCATCATATCAAAGTAAAGGTTTTAGGTGGTAGAACAATTGGTACAGATTGGGCATTTTGAAAGGATGTTATTAGACAAATCTGAAAGAATTACACATATCTTAAGATAATAAAAAAGTCCATGAATTACAAAGTATAAATAAAATGATCAAGTCAATTAAAGATCTCTTCATAGAATTCTGGAATAGTTCATAAATAAAAGATAAATAGTTGACTTAGATATTGATTTTCTGCAAAAAGGAAAGAAGCTACATAAATTCAACTACTTTCCAAATGTTTAAATCAATAAAAATATTAGCCTATTGGGGTGAGAGGTATCATTATTTGAATAATTCCATTTATACAAAGTTTGCTTTCAAGGACCAAATGATAATTAATCCCATAATTTCTGCAGGAGGGAGAATGATACTCAAGGTCCGCCCTCTATTGCTCACAATCAGCGTCAATGTCAGCTTATGCGTTAGCATTACCTAAACTAATAATAACTACATTTCTATGGCACTTTGGAATGTGTGTCCACTTCCATTGTCCTATTTGCTTTCCTAACTATCCTGTGTTCTCTATGAAGCAGAGACGATGTCATATTCATCTAGGTATACCCAAGGCCAAACTCTGCAAAGAATGCCAAAGGTGAAAGCCATACAGAAGGGACACAGACATGACAAACATTTCTAGAAACCACTTTCAGTCTCCCCAAACCTTAGTAGTAAAGACAGGAAAGTGCCCAGCATTCCTGGGACTAAGAAAGTCCGGTTCTATACCAAAAGTGCCTGGGGAGCCACATAAGTCAAGGAAAGTCACTTCCGCTCCTTGGGTAGGCTTCGTCCTGGGAATAGAGGTGGCTGGACTAGATGGTCTTTGAAACCTCTTCAAGTTTTAATAGCTTGAGGCTCTAATACACATTTACATAGTAAGTTAGTTGATACAAATTCTCCCTCATATCTACCACATTACACCTGTATTGCCAACTAATCCACTCTAGCTCAATTTCAGGCTTTTAAAAGTTCTTCAAGTGGCACTAAAGGTACCAACTTCTGCTCCAAGAGAAATGATAGGAAAACTACAACCTACTGAAGAACCAGGGAAATAGCAATAGGAATTTTTAAAAGGTGAGATCATCCTACAACATATTTTGATGCACCAGACCTTATTAAAGATATAGGTATTTATATACATATTTATTTTCTATATGTATTATAGCTTGTAGAATAGCTAACATTGTATAACACATTTATATAATTTATTATTTAGTTATAGATCTGTTTATTATTTATCTATGTGTATTTATCGCTATGCCAATTTTGAAATGCCAGTTACCTCCTGTCAATAATATTGACTGGATCTTACTAGTTTCAGCTCCCTTTGATCACTTTTAATGGATTTAAGTCGTTTACACTGAACTATCCTTATACAGACAATAAGTCTAAGGAGGAAGGCTAGACCAAAAAATTAGTAAACGTTCAGGTCAATTTTGACTGAATCAAGAGAAATTTTCTTTGTCCTATTAATTCTTTAGAATCTAATTCCTTTAATTACCCACTCTGGTAAAGTCCTGTTTATCTATCGATTTCCAAATAGGTGTCTGCAGGATTAAACAGCTACATGGTGAAACTAACATTAACCCTTCACCAAACTACAAAAAATGAAAAAGCAGCAATGAGCAAAAGTCGTGCTGGCCGACCTGATTCATTCTGTAAAGCGAACTGAGCCTTCGCAAATCCGGGGAATGGCAAAGGGCATTACGTTGCCAAGAGTCTTTTCGCACTTATTCTTGCTTTTTCAAAGCAAGCGATTCCTGGGACGTGTCTGGCCAACAACACATTTCCCAGTGCTTCAGAAGCCACGGTGCGGGCGGGTGGCGAGGTTCACGGGTTCCCCAGCCAACGGATCTCTCCAGGGAACCCGGTCACCTCGCTCCTTAAAGGAGGATCAGTGTCTGCTGTTCCCCTTGACCCGAACGCTCGGGCCATGAGGGGTGTGCAGCGAGCGCCATGCCCCACCTGGCAATCCCAGTGCCGGGCCGGGGCAGGCCACACGGTGCGCCCCGCGGCGCGCAGCCTCCGCAGGAGACCGGGCGGCCCTACAGCGGGCGAGGAGGAGCCTTAGTGGGTTAGGGGCCGGGAGCCCCGGGCGTCCAGCCGGGCGAAGGGGTGCCCAGTTCACCAAGGGCTTGCCCGAGGCAGAGCGCGGGAACGGGTACCCGAGGGGGCTGGAGCGCCCGGGGACGCTGGTGCCAGACTGATGCTGCAGCAGCTGACTCCTGAGGGTCTGTGGCCGTGGACCCCAGACGCGGGAGAAAGGCGGCTTCCGAGAACAGGGAACCCCGCGAGGGCTCGGCCAGGGAGGAGAGGGCAGGGCTCCTGGCGGCCCGGGCGCGGAGAACCCGCAGCCGCAGCGGGGGCTGACAAAGTTCTTCCCAGCGCAGCAGCGATCCAACTTTCGGTTCCCGATTTAGCCCCGGGAGCCCGAGGTTGCAAATAGCCAGGCGCGTGGGGGGGTAGCCGCCGGCAGCTACGCCTCCCGCTCCTTACCTGGCTTGTCCCTGGCACCGAACCTGGGCGGCGCTGGCCAAAGTTTGGGGTGACAGTGGCAGGGCGCGGGGACAGCGACGCGGCGGCTCGACGGGCGTCCGAGGCGAAAGCCTCAGCGGATCGCGGGTCCGGAGCCTCCTTGGCCGGTGCCGGGTCCCCGCGCCGGCAGCGGCTTTGACTAAAATAGGCATCGCGACGGTGGCTGCCCCGGCTGGGGCCGCACCGCGCAGGCGCCCGCCGCCCCGGCGCCCCCCGGCGGGCGGAGCCCGGGGCCTCGGCCCGACTCCCCGCGAGTCTGCTCCAGCTCCACCGCCGCGTCTGCACCACCGTGAACAGTTTGAAACACCCGCTTTTTTCTTTCCCCGTTTCCTCTCCACTTCTCGATTCTGTCCTTGTTTGGGCATCCGTGGGGGGCGGCAACATCTTAGGACCAGAGGCGTTGGTGGCTCATCTCCATGGGGATAACTCCAGCAGTAGGATCCCAGCAGGGAGAGAAATCAGGATAAAAATGAGAANGAGAGCTAGAATCTCATTCCCCTCAAAGTCCAACGACCCATTCGCGTAGCTCCTTTCTGGGACACTGGCTCGCCTCTCAGCAGCAGCAGGAAGGGCCGGGAGTGCGCGCAACTCAAGTGTCTGAGCCCTTGCGGCGGGCAGCGGCGGGCGGCGGCTGGCGGGTTGGCTCACACCGACGCAGGACACCGCCCTCGGGAACCGGGCTACTGGCCGGAGCAAGCCAGCCCAAGCCAGCCCTGCTGCTGCGGGGGGCCACGCGGGAGAGACTTTTGACGCAAGCCATTGTTTGTTTTCAAAGAAGGAGGGTACTTAACCCGAAATTTGCATTCCTATGGCGGTTCAGGGCCCTCCACTTTAAGCGAAGCTCCACCCGAAATTGCCAAGTGAATTTGGTAGATATGGGACCTTAAGTTGGAAAACAAGATGTGAAAGTATGCTCCAATCAATCTTTACTGTTCATAGAGGACACCTATTTGGGGTAAGAAATGCAGGGGAAATTAATGAAGAGTTGGCATGGGGGGAAGTGTTGGAGAACAAAAGAGGAAGAAGGTTAGATGGACGTTCAGTTTCCACCCGAAGTGTCCCACTGTGGGGTAGAATTTGTACCGAATATTAGAGTATGAGGTCGTTCGTGCCAAACATGATCTAAACATGAAAAAGACAACAGGTACATTATAAGGTAGGTACCTGGAAGTGCACACTCGCCAAATCTCTCCAGGGAAGAGGCAGGGCAACACAGTGTTCAAGAACATGGGGCCTAGTGCTGGACAGGCTGGGTTTGAAACCGGCCTCGGCCACCAGCTGGCTGTGTGACCTTGGAAAGTTACTTAGCTTTTCTGCGCTTCGGTTTCCTCTTTTGTATCAAGGGGATGATGATGATAAGGATGATGATTGCACCAATGCCTCATAGGAGTGTTTTGAGGACTAAATGATTTAATATATGTAAAAGGCTTAGAATGGGATGTGGTACATGGTAAGTTCTATGTATATGAATATACATTATACCGATAAAGCTCCTTCTCTCTAATGTGTTTGAAATTTGTTGTAACTAAACAAGGTTAATTTTCAGGGCTACTTCTTCAGAGTCTGTTTCTTTCTAGGTGCTCTGCCAGCCATTTGGTAGCTACCACTAAATGCATTTTAAGATGTAGATGCAATAATGAATGTGCACAAATATTTACATGGATATGCATTGGAGAATGGCTTATAATAAAGAACACTGGAAATAACCTAAATTCTAACCATAGGGGACTAAGTAAATTATAGAACATCCAAACAATCTTGTTCTAAGCAGTCAAAAAAAAAAAAAAAAGTTGTAGAGGGGTGCCTGGCTGTCTCAGCCAGTAGAGCCTGCCATTCTTTTTTGTTTTTTTTTTCAAGATTTTATTTATTTATTTGACAGACAGAGACAGCCAGCGAGAGGGAACACAAGCAGAGGGAGTGGGAGAGGAAGAAGCAGGCTCCCAGCGGAGGAGCCCGATGTGGGGCTCGATGTGGGGCTCGATCCCAGAACGCCAGGATCACGCCCTGAGCTGAAGGCAGACGCTTAACAACTGTGCTACCCAGGCGCCCCAGAGCCTGCCATTCTTGATCTTGGGACCGAGAGTTAGAACCCCATGTTAGCCGTGGAATCTACTTAAAAATTTTTTTGTAGAAATATTAGAAATATAATAATGTCGACTAATTATTTAGAACAGACGTTGGTAAACTATGGTCTAAAGGCCCAGCCACTGTCCATTCTTGTACAGCCCAAGAGCTAATATGACTTTTATACTTTTTATCAGTCGAAAAAATGAAAAGAAGAATAATATGTCACGATGTGTGAAAATTATATGAAATTCAAACTCAGTGTCCATTGAATTTAATTGGAACCCAGCCATACTCTATGGCTGCTTTTGTGCTACAAAGGCAGCATTGAGGAGTTCCAACAGAGACTCTATGACCCAGTAAAGCCTAAAATAGTTACTCTCTAGTTCTTTACTATTGTGCCTTGATACAGAGTATACTTTTGTGCTAGGCACTGTTATAAGTGGTTTAGCTATATTAAGCCATTGAATCCTCATAATGGACCCTACGAAGAAACAGTTACTACCAATATCACCCTTTTATAGATGGGAAACTGAGGAAACAGAGAGGCAGAGTGGTCTGCTCCAGGTCACACAGCTAAAAAGCTGATCCAGGATGTGAACCAGGCCGTCTAGTTCCAGAGCTCACACCTTTGTCCACTAGCTACAAGTTTCTGCTACCTTCTACTTCTAGCTACATTGCTTCCCATGGAAAGATGTTAAGTAGAAAAAGGCAAGTTACAAGGGTGTGTAGAATATTAGAAATCATCCATGATGATAAGCTCTAAAATGTGTACCTTCCTTACCTCAGAGTGGTGAGGTTGTATGTGATTTTTCTTTTTTTTCTCCTTTCTTCCCCTCCTTCCTTCCTCTCCCCTTCTTCTTCCAACTCCTCCCACCCTTCCTCCTGCTTCTGCTAAAGTTTCTACAATGATTATATGTTACTTTTATAGTAATTTAAAAACATATTTATTAAAATAGTAGAGCCCAGGTTCTGGCTTTTGCGGATGGGAAGGCCAGAAGCCAGAGGTACGGTTACAGAGTCAGCTGTTACAGGACACACTCATTCCTTACCTAGCAGAATTAGATGCTTGTAAGGTATATAAATCATACAAAGATTGTATATTTTTTTGAAAAGAGTAGTTGATTCAAAATCCTAAGACTTGAGAACTGGCATTTGATAGAGTCTGGGTTTTCTTGGAGTCTGTGTTCCATAGAAAAAGGAGACTGCACTAAAACTAACAGCCTCACTATAATGCATCTAAAGATTAAAACATAATTTTATATTTGTTTCTTATCACTGATGTATGAATAATAGCTCTATAAAATTTAAAATAAGAATCGTAGACACAAAACTTGGTTTTGGGAATGGGTAGGCTCCCTGGTCCCCTCCTGCTTGTCACGGAGAGGTCAGGCTGAAAGATTCTGAGCACCATTTGGAAACTGACATAATGCAGGGAAGTAAGTTGCACAGAAGTATAGAATGAAAAGCGTACAAGGCGTAAATAACAAAATATAGGGCACCCTGTCTCCTCTGCAAAAACTCTGCCTAACACAGCTTAAATTGACATAATGATTTCTAACTTCATTTCTCTATGGGCATCCTAGACTGCTTTGACTATTTGGACAAAGCCTTGATGAGATTTCAAAGTTCAGATAGAATAAGTTTTGTGAAAACAAAACAAGACCTCAGGGAGTCGCTAGTTTTAAAAGTATGTAGCATTATCTTTCATATCTATAACTGCCTATTGTTAACATCAGCGCAGACCTTATTTTATGGAGACATAGCTTCTTCTGGTATGGTCTCAAGGCAGACAGTTCTGATCAAACATGGATTATTAAACAATGATTTAATTAGATTTTTTCTATGTCTAAGTTCCTCTCGTTAAATGTTTCATCAAATTTTTCATTGACCAGTTTGACGACCAACCTCAATTGACTTTTTTTTTTTTTAAAGATTTTATTTATTTGACAGAGATAGAGACAGCCAGCGAGAGAAGGAACACAAGCAGGGGGAGTGGGAGAGGAAGAAGCAGGCCCACAGTGGAGGAGTCTGATGTGGGGCTCGATCCCAGAACGCCTGGATCATGCCCTGAGGCAAAGGCAAACGCTTAACCGCTGTGCCACCCAGGCGCCCCACTCAATTGACTTTTTAAATTTCGTTTACTTTTTTAAAAAAATTAATAAAAGGTGCACCTGGGTGGCTCAGTCAGTTAAGCATCCAACCCTTGGTTTCAGCTCAGCTCATGATCTCAGGGTGGTGAGATCCAGCCCCGCGTCTGGCTCTGCACTGAGCATTGAGTCTGCTTAGAGAGTCTTTTCTTCTCCTTCTCCCTCACCTTCTGTTCTTCTCCCCACTGACACGTGCATGCTCTCTCTCAAATAAATAAATCTTTTTAAAATTTTTTAAAAAATAAAACATTGATGGGGCGCCTGGGTGGCACACCGGTTAAGTGTCTGCCTTCGGCTCAGGGCGTGATCCTGGTGTCATGGGATCGAGCCCCACGTTAGGCTCTTCCACTATGAGCCTGCTTCTTCCTCTCCCACTCCCCCTGCTTGTTCCCTCTCTCGCTGGCTGTCTCTATCTCTGTCAAATAAATAAATAAAATCTTTAAAAAATTAAAAAAAAAACATTGATAAAAACATTAAAAAATTAATAGACTTTGTTTTGTTAGAGTAGTTTTAGGTTTACGGATGATTGAGCAGATGGTATAGAAAGTTTCTATATACCCCTTTCTCCCTTGCTTACAGTTTCTCCTTTTATTAAGATCTTGTGTTAGTGTGATACATTTGTCACAACGGAGAACCAATATTGGTACATTATTATTAACAAACTTACTTTGGGATTCAGCACTGTATTGTATAGTCCTATGGGTTTTGCCAAATGTGTAATGTTGTGTATCTACCTCTGACACAATAAGAAATCTGCATTAGGTATTTTTTCCTAGTTCCTGACACAGAGTTTCTAAAACCTTTATAATTTCCTGAGTGATAGGGTGCTAGGGGCATCTTTCTTTCTAATATTTAGTGTTTGACCCTCAATTCCTGACATGGCACTCCTAAAGCCTTTGTGATTTCCTGAGTGGTGGGGATGATAGGCACATCTTACACAGAGCTCCTAGACCCCTTGCAATTTCCTGGGTGAGAGGAACATTTTTTGTTCTAATGACATGAGTCTGGGTGGGCTCCTGGATAGTTTCTCAATGGGGCCTGGTCACCAGAAAGACCCAAGCCATGATTACAAACTTGGAACTTCCAGCCCCCCCCCCCATCTACTGGGGATGGAGAGGGGACTGGAGACTGAATGAATAATCGATCTTGCCTACATGATGATGTCTCTGTAAAAATCCCTAAACAAAGGGGTTCAGAGAGCTCCCAGGTCGGTGAGCACAACCACATACTGAGAAGGTGGCACACCCCAATTCCACAGGGACCAAAGCTCCTGCATTCAGGAACCTTCTGGACCTTACCCTGTGTACCTCCTTGTCTGGCTGTTCATTTGTATCCTTCATTATATCCTTTATAACATAACCAGTAAATGTGTTTCCCTGTGTTCTGTGAGTCATTATAGCAAATTATCAAACCTGAGGACAAGGTCAAGGGAACCCAATTTACAGCCAAGTCAGTCAGAAGTGTGACCCTGGGGGCCCACTACTTGTGATTGGCCTCTGAAGTAAAGAGGTACTGTTGTGGAACTGAGACCTAACCTGTGGGGTCCACACTAACTCTGGGTAGTTAGTGTCAGAATTGAATGGTAGGACACCCACTTGGTGTCTGGAGAGCTGGAGAACTGGTTAGTGTGGGAATTGCCCTCCCCCCATTTGGTGTCTAGTGTTGTGAGGAGAGGAAATAGAGTTTTCCTTTAGTAATGTCGTGTACCCACCATTAATACCAAATAGTTTCACTGCCCTAAAAATCCCCTGTACTCCATCTATTTCTTTCTCTTTCCTCCCCTCCCTAACCCCTGGCAACCGTGGATATTTTTTTACTGTCTCCATAGTTTTGCCTTTTCCAAACTGTGATATAGTTGGCATCATATAGAATATTGACTTTTCAGACTGGCATTTAAGTTTCCTCTTTTTTTTTTTGTCATAATAGCTCATTTTTAAAGTCATTGAATAATATTCCATAGGATGGATGTACCGCAGTTTGTTTCTCCATTCACCATTTTATGAACATATTGGTTTCTTCCAGTGTGTGGCAATTATGAATAAGTCTGCTGTAAACATTTGGGGGCAGGTTTTTGAGTGGACAAGTTTCTAACCCATTTGGGTAAATACCAAGGACTGAAATTGTTAGATTGCATGGTAAGACTATGCTAGCTTGATAAGAAACTGCCAGACTGCCTTCCAAAGTGGCCATACCATTTTCCATTCCCACAAGCCATGAGTGAGAATTCCTGCTATTTCACATTCTTGCTAGCATTTGGTATTCTTAGAGTTTTTTTTTTGAGAGAGAAAGAGCATGCATGCATGAGTAGGGAGGAGGGGCAGAGGCAGAGGGAGAAGCGGATACCCTTTGTTTTAGTAATTTTAATGGGTATTTTGCTTTTTAAGCTGACTCGGTTAATTTGTTCAAAATAACTAAGCAGGTTATGCACTGAACTGGTGTTTATATCTTGGCTAAATAAAAAATGAGAAGCATCTCAAAGCAAAGGGATGTGATCTTTCATATTATTGTTGTTTCCCAAAGCCCACAGTCTTTTTTTTTTTTTTAAAGATTTTTTATTTATTTATTTGACAGAGATAGAGACAGCCAGCGAGAGAGGGAACACAAGCAGGGGGAGTGGGAGAGGAAGAAGCAGGCTCATAGTGGAGGAGCCTGATGTGGGGCTTGATCCCATAACGCCAGGATCACGCCCTGAGCAGAAGGCAGACGCTTAACCGCTGTGCCACCCAGGCGCCCCCCAAAGCCCACAGTCTTAAAAAAAAGTAGTTAAAACAGTGCCTATCCAAATATTTCTAAATTCATGGAGAAGCTCCATAAAAATCTTTGGATTACCATTGATTCATTTAAAAATGAGCTTTTACCCAAAGGGCAAAACTCCTAAATGAAAAGTGACCCAGAACTTAGACAGCACAGTGAATTATGAAGGCAGTCAAAAGAGTGGGGGGAGAGGTTGGAATTAGCAGCTGGATTTGAACCATGGTTTTTATATTTAAAAAGCTAGATGAATTCCAATCATTTATTAAACGTTTCTGAGCCTCAATTACTTGTCTGTGAAACCAGGATAATAATTTGTAGTTGACAGGATTATCTTGACCTTTAGAGACCACATTCTTAAAAAATGTCTGGCATCAAGTTTTTGGTACATTAATTGGACACTTTTTCTATCCCCCTTACAGTGCTCCACACGTGGTACATAATCAATGAACATTATCAGAATTTCAATCATCGAAATTCCCTAGTCTGATGAAATAGTTGAAATATCCTATGAACACATGAAAAACCCAAGAGGTAGTTTTATTTTTTATGTGTTTGCCTGTTTTAAATAGATGGACTCTAGCAAACACAAGATTGATGTTTCAAACAAAATTTGTAACTCTTGTTTGGCACATGCTAACATTTCCAGTAGTTTGGGGTTTCCCTGGAGTAGCCAGAAATGAGATATTGGCTTAAAAGCAAACTCATGAAATATGCAGTAGTACAGATTCTAGAAACCGGGCACTTGGCAGAGCTAAGTTACAGCCATTTACCATCTTGGGGTTGGCAGAAACATGCATGCCGTGACTATTATGTCAAAAACGAGAGGCCTGATATTCCTTCTGTCTATTCTTCCTTACGTAGCTTTCGTTCTAAAACAGAAGAGTTGCATTTGTGAATTATTTGTTTTAAATATTTGACAACAACCAACAAGGGCCCTTGATGAAACATGTAATAGGATTTTCTAATCTTTTAGGAAGTTATTTCAAAGAGAATGAATTTATTATAAGGAGCTAAGCAACACAGAATTACGGTTTTTTAAAAAATGTGAAAAAGTGATCAGAGAAGTAACTCTGATTCCCAAAGACACCTCCAACTGGGGCCCCTGTTGGCTCCTCAGAAGGAAACTGGATGCTAGGCCCAGGTGGGCACCCCCAGAAGACAGGTTCAAAAGTCTGGCTCCAACCACTGTGCTGACCTCTCTTGTGTTTTGTTCTTGCCCTTTTGGGACTTTCTAGAAATTCACAGACCCTTGACTCCTGTCTATGAATCCGCTGTTAAGCAGAGAGAGAGAAGAGAAGAGAAATGCAGCAACCCCGAGGAAGACAATTTCAAAGGTACTTTTTTTTTTTTTGTAGTGTGTAAATAACTTCTTTATATGAGGCATTTGGTGGTTATAAAGGAAAAGTTGTGAATGATAGCAAAATAACTTTTGGCAATTCTTGGTAACATGTCATCTATGGTATAGATAAGATTTTGATGGATCGTGAAGCCGTGGGGTGACTTGCAATCTGTATCTGGTGAAAGCAGAACTTCACAGAGTTTCTACTGAGCAGTATCATTCTGTTATGTGATTAATCCTCAGAAAGGGCTGGTCTTGGAGGTAAATGTGAGGTCTGATAATAGCCAGCCCGGTAATTGACATCAGCTAGAAACAAAAACCCAGAGCGACACATTATAAAGATGGAATAATAAAATAAAGTTGGGAATAATGACATTGCCATCCGGCATTAATTGATGTGCAAAAGCACTCAGAATTCTCGGGGGAAAAGAATTATTTAAATGCAAATTATTATTATTACTACTACTTAAATTGTTGTAATGAATTCATGAATATAAGACACCTCCTGAGCTTAATGCATATATAAAAGCTAATAAAATATTTATGAGCCTGCTACCAGCAGTTTTATCATTTGGCATAAACAATGGTAAACAAGATGAAATATTTTTTTAGCTCAAGATCAAACCTAGTTGGTAAAATTTAGAACCTCACAAAATGGTTATGGTGGTATTTGTTTCGAAAACCACCAAGACGGTCACACTCTTCTCTAGGAGAACAAGGTCGTGCTTTGACAAGGTTAGGATTTTAGGTCATTGAGTCTCCAAAGTATGGGAAGATTAGAAATACTTTAGGGAAGCACATGTCCAGACAGAACCCCAGTTTGGCTTATGTGCCATGTACAAAACTCTTCGTATGCAGTTAACCGCATGCCACCACTTGGGGATTTCTTAGTATTTTTTACATCAACTACATACTTCAAGTTATCTGAAGAGAACTGTAATGAATATATTATAAGCTCAGAAAACGGCATCTAAAAGCCACAAAGCATTCCAAAGTGAGTCGGGAAATCTCACAGATGATTTCATATGACTGTTTTAATGAATAAATAAAACTTCATTACCTTGAAAATGTTCATTGAATAGCAAAAAATCTAGTAGAAAAAATTGCTATTAATGACCATCATAAGATGAAATCATTAAAAATGCCTTGGCATTTAGTACTTATATTATTAATGGTTAGTGTATTGGTGTGTGATTCACACATGTTTCAAAGTGAAATTGCAGAAATGTGATTCTCCTAAGCAGTTAGTCTCTAACTCTGTTATGGATTTTATCACTTGCTGTTTTTTGCATATTTATGTACAAGTTTGTTTCTCCTTTTAGGTGGTAAGTTTCTGGGGGGTAGGATGTGTGTTTGATTTATCTTTCATATCTCCATGGTACTTAGCATGTGATTTGCATATATTTGGAACTCAGTAAATACTAGTTGATGGAATAGTCAAGCGCATTTGTTTCAAGTACTATTATTCTTCAATAGAAGAAATGGTAAATATTTAAAAATTTGTTTTACAACTGAAGTTATTATGAATGGGGAAATGACAGAAGAAATATATACTGACATGTTAATAGAAGTCAGGTTGGTTTAGTGGAATTGTTGTCTTTATTTTTTTTTCTATTCCACTTACTTATAATATGATCACTTTATTTTTCTAATAAAAGAAATAAATAACAAAATGACACTTAATGTTCTACTAGATCAGATCACTTTATTAGAATTATGGT
The DNA here is from genome assembly GCF_002007445.2 of Ailuropoda melanoleuca. NCBI lineage: Eukaryota > Metazoa > Chordata > Mammalia > Carnivora > Ursidae > Ailuropoda > Ailuropoda melanoleuca. Next base: position 55,449,725 of record NC_048227.1, read on the forward strand.
GACCTCTCTGTTATAATAGCGACACCTCACTCCCCTGTCCACCCTCATACCCTCCCGCTACCTTTCCTCCCCCTTCCCATCTAGCTGATTTGTGATGAACAGGAACAAGTTGGAAAAGATAGATTTGAAAGGAAGGGAAGAGATGATGGTTTAAGCCTGAGATGTATTCATTCATTCATTCATTCATTCATTCATTTAGAAACACTGATTGGTCTGATGGTGAGGAATGCCTGGGGTCAGGGTGCAGTGGAGGAAGAAGGCAGAGACCTCAATGTCAGAGGCATGGGCAGGACCAGACACACTCTTGGAGCCATCAGCCCAGAATCCCAGAGACCAAGGGGCCAAGCAACATTGCAGTCCATCCAGGGAGGACTCAGGACAGAGAGAGGCCAAAATACCTCTCCTGCTCTTCTATGAGGTCTTATAAATTTGCCTCTGCACCTAAAGCAAGGAGAGAAGCAGAAAGACTGACAGAATTATTTTAAATGACTGTTTAAAATGGGAAGAAACTACTTTTAAGTGTCAGGATCAAGTATTTTCTGCCATCACAGGGAAGGGGGTATAAGAACAGGATGAGATCATCTCGTACATATCTTCCTACTTCTTATATTCTGTAAATGAGTGAAACCATATGATAATTGTCTTTTTCTGCTTGACTTTTTTCGCTTAGCATTATCTCCTCCAGTCCCGTCCATGTTGCACCAAATGTTGAGAACTCGTTCTTTTTGATAGCTGAGTAATATTCCATTGTATATATGGACCACATATTCAAATACTATTAGAAAATATTTTTTTAAATTTTTAAAAAAATTTTACATGAATTTTATTTTTTTTTATTTTTATGTTTTTTTATTATATTATGTTAGTCACCATACAGTACATCCCTGGGAAGGTCGGTAGGAGAAGAAAGGGAAGAAGAAAGGGGGGGGTAAACAGAAGGGGGAATGAACCATGACAGACTATGGACTCTGGGAAACAAACTGAGGGCTTCAGAGGGGAGGGGGGTGGGGCTGGTGATGGGTATTAAGGAGGGCACGTATTGCATGGTGCACTGGGTGTTATACGCAACTAATGAATCATGGAACTTTACATCAAAAACTAGGGATGTACTGTATGGTGACTAACATAATATAATAAAAAGTTATAAAAAAATGTTAAAAATAAAATTTAAAATGTTCAAAAAAAAGAGAACAGGATGAGAGATCAATAACAGGTTTTAAAAGGTGTGTTTTATACTTGTCTGACCAGTGTTTCTCCATTTCATATCTCCTGCACATTTTATTTATTTTTTTTCGAAAATAATTTAATGAGCACTTAATGGTTTTTGCACAGGAAAAAATATAATTAGAATAAAAGTATGGAGTCTGACTTTAGGTGAGGTCAGAGGAGGTCAAACTCTACCAACTATATTTCTGAGAAACATGAAATACAAAAACTGTTATATTATTTAACTTCTCATTTAAAATAGAATTACTCTCAGGAGACACAATAATGCATCGCATGTTTCCAACACAAAGAGGCTCTAAGCTAAATCACCTTGCAGATTTTCAACCCAGAAAATGATCTTGGAACCCAAAAACTAATAACTGTGCATTCTGAACAAGTGTTGCTCAAACTCAGTTCAACAACATCAGCAAGAAGAATGTGGCTTTCAAGTCACTTAAAGATAGAATAGTTCTGTATCATGCAGAAAAAAAAAGATATGTGGAAAAAAATACTATTACAGGTCTTTAATTTTATTTCATGAGAAAACTGCCGATGGCACTGCATAGTTGAAGTCCAATTTGGAGGGGGAGTCAGTGTTAAAATTCAGATACGGATTCAAGAACAGATGCAATTACTTTCCTTCGACTCAACAAATATTTACAAAGCAGCTACCATGTGTCAGGCACTGTTCCCAAACAGATATAGACTAGTGAGGGAGTTTGAAAAGAAAATTCCTTTTCTCAGAAAAATAGATACTGTGCTCATACATTGGCTAAACTTTGATCTCCAGTGAACTGATTTCTATCCCAAAGTAATACCCTGTTCTTCACAAATGTCCACTTATACTGCACCAAAAAATATCTTTTGTGTCTTGGAGACCTCACTGGCTACTATTTGAAGATGTTTCCATTTACCAAGTTTCACTGTGTATAGAGTTTTATTCCATCTTTGAAAAGAGAGGGAGAAACAGCACTACAAGGGGACACTAAATTAATTTACCTATAAATTGGGGGGGGGTGGCACATAAACCGTGGTGGCCTGAGATAAGGAAGGCTTCTCAGTAAAACTTCTGGAGAGATCACAAATAAGACATGGAAATATCTGAAATGGTAGGGGACAGATCCCAGATTTAAATAATTTACTTAAACTGCCTCAAAGAGGGCACCTGGATGGATCAGTCAGTTAAGCGTCTGCCTTCAGCTCAGGTCATGATCCCAGAGTCCTTTGATCGGGATGGATCCCTGCATCAGGCTCCCCGCTCAGCAGAAAGCCTGCTTCTCCCTCTGCCCCTCCCCCTAGTCATGCGCGCCCGTGTGCGCGCGCTCTCTCTCTCACTCTCACTCTCTCTTTCTCAAAAAAAATAAATAAATAAATAAACATAAAAACTGCCTTCAAGTAGCTGGGCCATGCTCTTTCATTATATAAACATATAGCCTTTTTAATAGGGTTACATTTAATTACACATTTTACGTGTAAACCACATTTGAACTCAAGTGAGTTGCTGGTGGTTCTGAAGAAGGTTCATGTTTAGATAGTTTCCCCCGTGCTGTCACCAACAGATTCAGCAGATGTGTAGCTAGCATTTTGGCTTTGACTTTTCTTTCACTTCAGATTGGGGGCATGTTAGTTTCCGGCAAGTCACTCAGCACCATGGTCAGTGCAGCGTGCAAAATACAAGCACACTGATTTGGAAGAACTGGCTTGAGTGTCACCACTCACTGTGAGTCAGCCTCTCTAATCTTTATCCATAAAGTGGGATTCTTTCAGGAAACAGGTAAATGAAATCATATGTGGGCATGCTTTGTAAAACATAAGGTATTAAACCGATATCAAATATTGTTTTGTAATTCTATAATCTGGGAGATAATTTTATATTTAGTAAGAGTGGTAATCACAAGTTAGATGACTCAAAACATTTCATGTTATATCAAGTGAAGCTAGCATCCTACTGTAAAAGTATCTAACAACAAATAGTTTTGGAATCCTATAAATAAAAAATTTATATTAAGATCACTAAAGCTTGAATTGAAATACAGTAAAGGGAAAAATGATAGTTCAAGACACAAATGATCAGTTCTTCAGGAGGGGAAAAGTTCCCTGTCAATTTTTAATAGCTAGCAGGTTTTAAAACTACTCAAATTTAGCATGATAATAAAACTTCAAATTATGTTGAAACCATGCTGATGTTACATAAAAATGTACAATCCAGCATTAAAATGATGGTAAGACTCATGGTGAGATGACTACTAGCTAAAGTAATATTTCAGTCTTGCAACATCTTTTCATTATTGTAAGATTTTTGAACTTGAAATAATACACAGTTCTATCAAATTGAACTTACATTTTATTATAAGTCTATATGATACTGATATCTATTTGTATTTTTACTGATTGTATGTATTAAATTTTAGTAGAAGGAAGAAAAATAAGGAAATTAGGCTCACTGATGGCCCATAGTTTAATAAACTGTCATTTGCTAAAAAATAATATTAATTTGGGAACACCGTTTCTGAAGGTTAGTTTCTTCTTTAACCATGTGTCATATAGCAACGTGCAACCCAGTCAGTGCAATCCAGTGCCACGTGTACATTAATGTCCTTGGTCAAACCAGGAGTCTCACGTACATGGTGTATAATGTGTTGCTCTTATAATTTGTATTGTCTGCTTAGTATGTTTTTCGTATGGCTCTTGCCGGCTAAGTTGGGGGATTTCACTTAGTAACTTCTCTGTCAGATCAATTCTGTCCTTCTGCTTCTGTGCAGTGTAACAAAATGACATCCCAAGCTTATCCAGATGAGCAGAGAGCAACTGAATTGCCTTCTGCTCCTTTGTTGAAGAGGAGAGAAAATTCTTCAGCTCGTAAGTGCTGAGAGAGCATCACGCTATTCTTTATGGTGGATTAATTTCAGCACTATGAGTTCCTAGGGGTGCAGAGTCCAGCGCAAATCATTCTGGTGCTTTTTTGTATGGAGGTCAAATCAAGTTCAAAGGATGAACTCTTGAGGGGAACGGGAAGCCTCCAAATATTCAACTGCAGTAAAGGCTGTGCAAATGGGGCCTGAGGCCCTTTGCATGCCCGCAAAGCTGATCCTGGTCAAGAGTTGTCCCTAGGTGACTGGGGTGAGAGTGTTTACCGGCTTGTTTTAAGCCACTTCTTTTTCCCCCTCAGGCTGCTTCTCAGGGTCCTTCCTGACCACAAAATTTAGGACAGAAAATCAGAATCACAATCCTTTAAGTCACAGGGACAACTCTTGGCCAGGATCAGCTTTGTGGGCATGCGAAGGGGCTCAGGCTTACAAAAGCCCTGCGTTTGGTTCAGTGCTCTGCTTTCTCCATCTTCAAATTCCTTATACTTCTAAACAAGGTGCTTCATTTATTTCTGCATATACAGATCTTGTGTACAAAGCCATAAAGCATTTTTAACACAAGGAACTATCAGTTCCTCATCTCATTGCACTTTTACCAGTGAAAAATGAATCAAACAGATTAGGCTGGAAACAATTAGGCTGAGATGAAAATGAGCCCAATTTTTAATAGAAATTAAATTTTAAGGGCACAGTGATATCGTGCTTCAGGGGTATTTTTTTTTTTTTTTGGATATCTGTGTTTTCTTCTTTCTGTCTCGATTGATCAGAGTACTTTGAGAGAGCAAAATGTGGCTTGCTAGACATTTCAAACCAAACATACAGATTATCTATATAGAGGTTAGTAGAGGGATTTGATATTTTGTTGTTGTTGTTGAAGTGAGAACAGCTGGGTGCAGACCAAGGTGTGGGATAATCCTGTGTCTGTTCTGCTGAGGACGGCTCGTGCCAGCCCTACGCACAAGTGCGAAGATGGTGAGGCTCCTCGCTCTATCTCCTCTTTCAACATCCCTTTAGCCTCTTCTGTTTGTACTCCTTCCTCTTCATCCTAAAAATGGTTAGATTTCTGGAAAAATTATATGTAAATTCTCTGCCAACATGATTTGAACCAAAAATCTACACCCCATTTCTGTGTGGTTTGTTCTCAGTTGACTGTCATGGTTAGAAAACTCTCTGGTAATTTCACACGCCTGCGAAATTATTAGCTGGTACCGACCGAGGGTGTGGATTCTCCGTAGGGTGCCCTACTGGCATATTTGAAGGCCTTCAGTTGTCCCTCGCAGAGAGCTGCCGCTGCGTCTGTTGTGTGATAGGTGCCCTTCATGGCCACGTGGGGCTGGGACACCACCCCTGCAACTAACCCTTTAGTTCGTGCTGAACTGGATGAGTTCAGTAGTCGTCCAGGCTATGATTCAGACCTCGTCACACTGTCCCACTTACAGCAGATGCTAAGGTACAGAAAGGTAATGGACTTTCCATAACCCCAATACTTCTTCCCCCACCCTTCTTGCTGACTTTGCTTCCTAGGTCACTGAGAAAACAGAAGTAATTATGAGAGGACTTTCACAAGCTCCCAGTACATCTCTCATTTGCCAGCAACTGCGCTCCCACGTACTGTCTGCCTGCCCTCCTTCCTAATGATTGATTGTCCATGTTCCGTTTAAGGTCACTGGATCCCATCATCAGTCACCTGCCCAAAGTCATCCCTCCAGCAATTCACCCCTCTCTTCTGGATCATTCCCATCAGCATACAAATAGGCCGTTATTTCTCTTATCTTATGTACAACAATGAAAAACATTCTCTCTCTTGACCCCACTTCCTGCTCAGGCTACTATTCATTTCTATTTCCCTTCACATCAAAACTCCTTGAAAAGCTTACTTGTGCTTGCTTTTCTAATTTCTTGCCTTTCATTTCCCCTCAACCTACTTTAGTCAAGTATTTGTTCCCAATCACTCTACTAAAACTGCTCCTGTCATGTTCACTAGTGACCTCCACGCTGCTCAACCCCACGGTTTATTCTCAGACTTCACAGCACCTGACATGTCATCCACATTTGAGACAGTTCATCACTCCCTTCTCCTTGAACACTTTCTTCACTTGGCTTCCAGGACATGATGCTTCGGGTTTTCTTCCTACCTCACTAAGCTGCTCCTTCTCTTGTCCTTTGCTGGTTCTTCCCCTGTTCTCTTAACAATGGAGTACTCCAAGGAAAGGTCCTCCCAGAATTTTTCCTCTGAATCTACTTACTGCCTTGGCCATCTCATCTAGTCTCATGGCTTTAAATATCATCTGTAGGTGACATACTCTCAAATCTTTCTCTCTAGCCCAGACCTCCTTCTTGGACTCTAGACTCAGCCAACTATTTATTCTGCTTCAGTGTCTAGTAGGCATCTCACACTCAACCCTGATCTCCCCTTCCAAGTCTGCTCTTGTTCCACTTCCCCCCCAGTCTATTCTCACTAGGCTGGCCAATGTGATTCTGTTGAGTTTATTGAAGAGGGTAGATCACAGCACGCTTCCCTTTAAAACTCCCCAGTGGCTTCTGGTCACTCTCAGTGTAAAAGTCAAAGACCTTACCATGACTTATTAGGCCCCACCCAATCTGCCTCAAATTCGCTTTGCCTTCTCTCCCTAGCGCTCATTCTGTAGCAGCCATGCTGCCTTCTAGCTGTTCCTGCCCAAAAGCCTTCTCATTTGCTTTTCTCTCTGCTCCTCCAGATTGCTCATTCCCCAGATGTCTGCATGGATTGTTCCTTTGCTTCCTTCAGATCTCTGTTTAAACATTACCTTCTCATTCAGGCCTTCTTTGACCATCCTATTGAAGTGACAACCCCCCGTCCTACCCACCGTCCCTAATTTATCTCTCTCCGTGGTGACACTCTAACTCCAGGTTTTTCTGTTTTATTTTGTTATCGGTCTCTCTCACCCCGGAATGTAAGTTCTGTGAGGGATGGCCTCTGTTACCTGATGTATCGCTGGTGCTCAGGTCAGCACCTGGAGCCATGGTAGGTGCTCAATACATACTTGTTAAATGCATGAGGATTTCTCTTTCTACCAAAGAACATGGCCTGCACATGATCTCCAGAGAACCAGGTTTCTATGATATGGATCAGATCGAGGATCCGTCTGTTAGCTCTTCTTTACAGTGTCGCAGGGACTCCCGTGTTAGTGTGGTGGGTAGAGCTTTGGCTACGAGTCCCTTGCTGTCCAGTCAAACCATTCACACTTGCCCTTTCGGCTAACCTGTGAGATTCAAATACTGTGCCACACTTGTACTATTTGTTCCTGGGTATTCTTTTTACTCCATAATTAGTATGCATCTTTGTCTTCCACGAAATGCCTCTTTTTAAATGTTATTGAAAGATGGAGCTGATAAATTATTTGTTGCAATAAAATAGCCTTCAAGAGGGACGTAGCATCTCTTGCATTTATTCTACTTTCTAGTCATATTAAATAACTTCACATTTAAAATAAATAATCGCTGTCCACCACAATAATCCACCTTGCTTTCATCAGAGGTTGTGGCAAAAAGTGAATTCTGGAAACACCGATGTGGACAGTCACAACCCACTCTCATGCTGAGAATAATTTCTGGCTGCTTCTGGAGAAACAGTGCCTAACTCAACAGGGCAAGGCATCAGATTTGAATAAATCTGAGGAAATAGTTGAGAACACAAAATTTCATTCTCCCAGTTCTGACACAGAAAGGGAGAAACTGCCCACAGTTATTCATCCTCCCCCTCCCCATTTATTCCAATAAGAAACACAGAGAAATTTGTAAACTTTATTCACAATGCAGAGGTTGAGATGAGTAAAACAGCTGGCAGTGGCATCTTGCTTCTGAGTTTAATTTATAAAAATATGAGTGAGCACAATTTTCTGTATTTCATTTGGGGAATGATGATGAGGGTCTTAAATTATAAAACTTCCAACTTTGATGTCATTTATCACAATACCGTCTAGAATTCCGGAAATGTTCTGTCAGGGGTGATTTGGGTATTTTTGGACTTGACATTTGATAGAAGTTGGGTAACCGAATATCGTAGTGATATGTTTTTCCTGTATATACCCTGTCATTCAAGGCATAGAGTTTATCTGCAATGTCACTGCCAATTAAAACGGAAAACAGGCGGGAGATGTAACGATGCTGAGCGAAGAGCAAATATAATTTCTTTCTCCTCCAAGACACATATCGACAATCAGTTTCTGCTGTGAGGGTTACCTAAAAAAAATGTAAGGCCACATGAAAAACAGAGATTAGGAAGCAAGAGAAGTTCTGCCTCCTTGTTTTGTTTTGGGTTTTTTTTTTTTGCCCTAATTTTAAATAAATTTCACTTGCTGCTTTCTTAGGTTAAAAAAGCTCACTGACTCACAATATATTGTAAAAATGGAGAGAAACTACAAAATGTCTTGCTACATATACCATGAACAATCACAACATTGTGCCCATTTCCAATTTATCTCTTCAAAATCTGGGTATCTATATTTTGCCTTTTACTGAAGGGAGGGCTACTTGATACTAAAAAATAATAAAGTTGGCTAATGTTAGAGAAGTATTTCCAAGTCAGTCCCAAAGACTGCAGACATTTAACTCTAATTGTTTCTGCAGCACAAAATAGAATTTACCTATTTTGCGTATGTATATGAATTTGTATTTGCATACACACATGTCACATGTATTCATCGTAGGAAAACAATATGCCATAATAGAATCCACTGAAGTGATTATCTTTCGAAATTATCAGACACAGCAGCAGGGTAGTGACAGGAAGCTTAGCAATTTTTTTTTTTTTGCTAGAAAACAACTAAAATCTATTAGAATCTTAAATTTTAAGAATCACTCATTTTGAGCGACAGTAATCAGCAAGAGTCAACCAGAGCTGGGAAGTCATGCATGCTGCAAAGTACATTCCAAACTTAAATATAAATTATTGCTCTGTCATCTGCTGTTCTGTTTGTTTGCCTGTTTTTAAACAAATGTCTATCTCTTTGGAAGAGGCAGTGTTCATTCTGTGAGCTAGTTGTCCCTTACCTGAAAAATGCCTTCCTCTGTGGGTCTCAGTGAGTCCCATTCAGGAGAATCCAGGAACTGGAAGGGGAAAATGTAATGCAGAAATTCGCCATCAACTGTCACTCTGATCCTACCCAAACACAAAGAACATTATTTATGAGAGAAGGAGAAAGCAAGCCCATAATTGGAGGCAAGGGGAGGGAGCGGTATTTCAGATCTCTGGTGGCCTTCATGGCCTTTAAAATTTGGTAGGATAAAATATTAATTTCATACATTATAGTAATGACAAAATCTATAAGATTCATGTACTAATGTTCCTCACACAGTTCGGATTCTGGAGTCCTGGGTGGCATTCGTCAGATCATGCTTCGAGGTGTACATTGATGGTATGTGCCCCTTTGTGTGTATTTATTATACTTCAAGACAAAGTTTCAATGCCCTCAATCAGATTTTCAATTAAGTAGGAAAACACTGAAGAACATAAAGGAGTACCACTATAAATACCTCTGTAGACTAAATATTTAAACTTTTTAAAGGCATGAATAATCACATTATTGTTTCCTCCCCCAAACTTTTTGTTTTCGAAGTTTATATACATAAAAATATACATATAAAAAATATATATGGTGCACCCCCTGCTTCTAGCAAGTGGGCAATTCTAGAATTTACTGAAGAAAATTGATCATTATAAAACTTAAATGTTCTCTATTACTTAAAAGAATGCCCTATCAGAGTCTATTTAAAGTACTTTGCATGCCAACATAAGTATTCTATTAATTCATGCTGGCATCATCCTCTTGACTCTCAGTGATTAGCTTGGAAACACATAGCATATCCAGACAAACCCATTTGTACATTTGATTTCTAAGAAGAAATATTAAGGCTCTAGATTATATCCTGCTTCAAGTAAATAATAGTATGTACTCTAAATGCCTATGTCCATGACTCACGTACACGTCAAGGGGTTTCTCATGCCTCACGGTGCTAAAAACCGCCCAGGACTATGCTATGCTGAGATGGAAAACTGTAACAGAAAGAAACACCAGCTAGTAACTAGTTCAGAGGCACTAACCAATATAGAGCAAGCACCAAGAGTACAAACCTTCCCGAAACAAGCAGAGAGAGTTTATCAATGGAGGTTTTCCCCTGCATGGCGTAACAGTGTTCCTTTTCCAAAGTAACCACTTCAGAGCTCAGAGCAATTGTTCTGAAGACGGGTAGAGAGGTCCCCAGGGGCTGGAAAAGGGAGCTGTACAAGAGCTGGAATTCTCGGGAAAAAGTTATACTGCGAACTTGATACGCAATGTGAACAAACTGCATGAAGCAGATGACAAACAGTACAAAATTCCAGGAATATATGTCGGCTGCACAGACATCTACCCAAGCCCAGACAGCAGAGCAGAGAAAACCCAGCCCCAGCAAACTGAAGACGTACAGGAGCCCGAAGAATCCACTGCCGCCCATGAAACCTACTACAAATAAAATACTGGCAAGATGATAAATGGCTCCTTCGGCCTCTTGCTTCCAGGTGGTGCAGACTGGGTGTTCATCTATCAGGTTCTTCCATAGACTTGAATTTCTCTCCATGGCTGTCCTACTGTCTGGTTCACTTTTCAGCTGACATTAGATGATACTGAAGCAAGTAATTACTTAAGTCCTTTGCTTTTCCATCATCAGAGTTTCGCTACATCTTTATAAAACCAGAGACAGCCTGGACACTGGAGTTGTAGTGACTCAGGGTTTCGTGTGTATGGATCTTGGAAAAACTAAAAATCCCATGCTAGCTTCTTTAAGTTCATCTGGGCTCCTGATTCAGATCTGGGCTCCTGATTCAGATCTAGTCCACAAATAATTTGTGGTTTCCTGGACAAAAAAAAAAAGAAGGATCTAATTAAACAAGGAAAATGGAGAGGTATATTTAAATGAGTCACCAGCATTACTATTCAAGTTGCTATCCTATTTTCTATGAAGTTAGAATATTTTAAGTACAAATGCTGTTAAGTTTCTAGGATATAAAAATGTATATTTTAGGGTTATGCTTAATAATAATAATAAATTATTTACTGAAATTTTAGTATTTTTTAGAATTAGCTAACTACATATCTTTCTAGAAAGCTAGGTGCTATAATCAAATTGTCTTCATAATAATAGCTCAGTGCCTCAGAATCTCTTGGGACAGTGACTAAAAATGCAGACTCATAGGCTGTGTGCAGGCATACTGAGGAAGACTCTCTGAGGGTGGGGCCTATGTGTTCGTATTGACAATCCCCCCAACATGGTTCTGAAGCATCAATCTATGGCCTTTCATGGCCCACGCTCTGAGAGATACTGTTTGACAATGTTATACACTCTTTACAGATGAAGCATTCGAGGCTTAGAGAGGCCAAGTAATTTATCCCAGGTCGTACAGTGGTCGGGGTAGAGCAGAACTTCCGTACGTAAGCCTGTACATTGGATCCAATCATGTGACCTCTCATGAAAGAGATTTTGAATTAGGCACTGTAAGGAGCCCTCATAAAACAATAAACATGACAATCACATAATTAGGAGTCAGATTTTTTTTTTAAAGATTTTATTTATTTATTTGATAGAGATAGAGACAGCCAGCGAGAGAGGGAACACAAGCAGGGGGAGTGGGAGAGGAAGAAGCAGGCTCATAGCAGAGGAGCCTGATGTGGGGCTCGATCCCACAACGCCGGGATCACGCCCTGAGCCGAAGGCAGACGCCCAACCGCTGTGCCACCCAGGGGCCCCAGGAGTCAGATTTTAATAGCACAGAGTAGACTATGAGTATGTTTCGTGAATTAGATCAAAATTGTTTGAGAAATACAAATTCAGATCTACCTTAGTGTATTAGAGGCTATTCAAGTTAAAGTCTGCACCCGTATAACTAAATAAATAGTATTAAACTTCCTGCTACTTACACATTTATTTACCAGATGGTCAAAAAATGTTACCAACTTGTTCCTCTGCACATATATTCTCTACCCTTTGAGCCATATGGTAAAAATGCTAATGTGTGATCTGAGTCAGGAGAGATTTAACCAGGATGACAGAGCTGTAGGATATGTATCATTTATCCCCAGGTTTCTTAACAATAAATAGTTTCAATGTGAAGCATTCATTAGATTGGATTTTTAAACCATAACATTCAGAAGCCTTGAACTTAAGTGCTATATTTAGTGTTTTTATTTTTGAGATAGATCATTTCCAGAACACCTGTTAATAAAATATCGGATATCACAGATCTTGTCTCATAGGAAAAAAAAATACACACAGAGAGGTGAAAATGACTTAGCTGAAGTAAAAAAGGGAACAGTATAATCACCAACAGAAGTAGAAATGGAAATAAAGGAGCCACTGTTTTTGGGAGTTCCTGGTTCTTCATCCTGGATACTCATTCTTTTCTCAGCACGTAATGACTTTGAGAGCATCACCAGATGAATCATTAAAAAAAGAAAAAATATATAACACAGACCTATAACATATCTTGCTATTTGTACTTAAGCTACTTTCAGATGCATTTTAAACATCCCATGCCCCCTAATTCCTGCCTCCCCCCATCACTCTGTGACATGATGCGATTCGGGACAGACCAGCACCCTGAACATGTTTACTTCCTCCTCTTTAAACACAACACAAAATGATATACTACTGGATATTCACAACAAACAAACAAAAAATGGTTTTAAATACAATGAGTAGTGAGAACTGCAGAATACCAGACTGCAAATGTCAGTCTCCCTGCTGTTTCACTTTTAAAACGAGGATATTTTAAATTAATCAGTTCCTCCGGATACCTAACATAGCCACTGAAGCCAATATTAAAAAGCACTGCTGGCAGAGCTCTGAACTTTGGTTTGAACTTCCTTAAAAATTTATACTCCTCAACAAAATGTTTAAACGATGCTAACAGAGAAAGGCCGTGTAAAACCGTTGTGGCAATGCGGAAGGGAGCTTCTGGGAATCTTGTCCCCCGATGATCTGAACTTGGGGGATAGACTGGGCCACGTGCATTCCAGGAGGGTGACCCATGATGATCATCAGAAGAACTGTGCTTCCGGCCCCTTCCAGCGGCTTCTGTTTCAAGAAGCAGCTACCAAATCATCTTCCTATCCTTGATACTGTATCACTCAACACAGCAACACAGAGTGCTGACTTGCCCTGATTAAATTACTCCACACCCAGCCCTTCTCCACTTGGTGTGTTTCTATTCAGTCACCAAAACAGATGTATTTTATTAGAAGAGAAAGAACTGACAGGGGCAGGTGACGGGCATGAGTGTTCCTCTGCTATGTGCCAGCAGCACTCGATGACTGAACGTGATTCATCAACCAGCTGCCTGCTTGAAAGGCCTGTAGGCCTTAAGTCATGTTTTTGGGTAAATAAATGTTGAAATGCCAAAGTGGCACGATGGATTTCTGCGGCGATAAAGCCCATCTTCCCCGCAAGAGAAATTAGCACACGGAGATACAAACGATGGAGACAAAATTAAGTGCAAATAAACACAATGATTCCCAGCTCCCCCCTTTTTACTCCTTAGGCTGTAAGACCCTGAGTTATAGAGGAATAAGGACATTTAAAAGAAGGTACAAGGATGTTCCATGAAATATGATGGAGCCTTGGGACCAACTGATTCAGACTAGCTTAAAAATTGCGTTTATCTGTTCACAACTTATACATTTATTATCTCATTGTATCACATTTGTTGCCATGAGGGAGGCAAAATCTAAATCATCATGCCCTGCTTACAAATGAGAAAAGCAGGGCACAAGATCAGCTAAGTAACTGGCCTGAGGTAAGAAAGGCAGGAAGTCCCAGGTAGGAGTACCTGTCCACTCAGTGCCATGTCCTCGCCACCAGGCAGGGCCACCTTTCAAGGCTGTGAATCAGATATGAATGTTTTGGGAGACAGTGGGATATTCTGTCAGTACTGGTTTGCCAGGAAAATAGTAATCCTAACACTGAATATGTAAGACCTGCCATATCCACGTGTACCACTCAATCCATAATGCTCACCGTCGAGCCAGGGAAATAGACCTAGAAGGCCACTCGTGAAATAATTTGCTATATTATTATTCAACACTGGCTGACTTCCCCTCCTAGCTTCTGAAACTCTTAAGGGGCAAAGACAAATGTTTTTGTATTTCTGGCACTCGGTGAACACTGAGTGAATACACTGGTATCCAGGAGCAAGCACTCTGCCTTCTCCATGCCTACTCTCTACCTGATTTAATGGATGTTCTAACATCTTCTTCACCCAGGGAAAAAGAAGTAGGCAATATCCCAATATCCAAGGCAGTTTGGTAAAAAAAAAAAAAAATCACTAAGGAGGTGGGACACTACTTATTTAAATGTCTGGCACAGCTCCAAATTCATAGGGGAATCCTTTTGTCTTCATAGAAATTGAGTTCCTTAAGAGCAGTTGAATTTTCATCTGATTAAAAACAACAACTCTCGTAGCTTGTGATATTGCGTTAGTTTTGGTTGCTAGGCAACCCAGAAGATAAAAATTCCATCAATATTCTACTCATTAATTGGAATAGATCCTAACTTTGGTTTGTGTTCCATATGCAAAATAATCATTTACTTAGAGTTGGTTTGCTCTACTTCTCCTCAAGGAGGTACACTTTACTCAGGACCTACGTGCCAGACGTATTTAAAAATTATCTCACTTAATCTTAACAACCCCATAGGACAGGTACTATATCTCCATCTTACAGATGAGAAAATTGAAACCCAGAGAAGGTAAGTAAATTGTTCAAGGTCACATTGTGAATATTGGGACTAACATTCCACCCAGTTCTGCCTGATTCTGAAGCTCAAAGACTAAACCGCATTTATTATTTGGCTTCCACGGTATCAGTATTTAGAAAATGTAGGCATTCGTTTCCTCCTTCCTACTTCGATGAACTCAGGCATGTTCACTCATCAGTAAAGCAGAGGTAATATCACCTATTCTGTCCATGCTAAAGGGTGCTAGAAGACTCAAACGAGAAGATCTATATTAAAACTTCTTGGCAAATTTAAAAATAATATAGAGATGGCATTGCTGTACTTGTTGCTTGTATTTTACAGAGCTGAGCCTTTTGGAGAATTTAGTTTTTAAAAAGCATTCTTTCACCCAGAGGATTACAATTGAATACAGAAATACAAATGTTACTTTTGGTGGCTACCCAACTTTAAATTTTAAATTCTAAATTTACTCATTCCTGCAGGGGTGATCTGTTATTCTTCCCTGTGTCCTGACCTCCTACGGCTGGTAGGGTACTCCCATAACCAACCCACCCTTGAGTCTTTACTTCCCAATGGTACCAGGCTGGTAGGGTACTCCCATAACCAACCCACCCTTGAGTCTTTACTTCCCAATGGTACCAGGCTGGTAGGGGTACTCCCATAACCAACCCACCCTTGAGTCTTTACTTCCCAATGGCCAAGAAGCCAGTCTCTGGAAGACAACAATGTTGTTCTGCTCCAGATTAGTGTTTAGTGCTTCCCAGCAGGTATCCTCAAATCACTGATGTGTCACCCGGGTGGCTTGTTCGAATGTCCCTTCCCCAGCACCACCCCAGAATTACTGAGCCAGGAAGGGACCCAGGAAGATGCCCTTCTAATAAGCTCCCAGTTGATTCTTACGCACACACTAACGTTTGAGGGCCATTGTTTTATGTTGTTCCTGCATGATTTCTGAATTATCCTTGTTTGTTTGCAGGACCTCAGCTTTGTTCATTCCTGGCTGACCACTGGCTGTCCTGCTATGCTGATGACTCTTGTGCTTCTGAGCCCTCACTGTCTGCCTGGGGCAGCAGTGCTGGTGGCAGCGCTCCATTCTGTGTCTAGTCGGTTCAGTTCACACTGTTACTTAAAAGAAAGGTTCTAGTCTTAGCTGTGCCCCTAAATAGCTGTGTGATTTTAATCTTACTAGACCTGTTTCCTCATTGGGAAAACGGAAGTGTTGGACAAAATGGGAGGTCCCTTTTGGCTCTAAAATAACATGACTCTATGTGATAAGGAATGGAAGATTTTTCCTAGCATGGGTTAAAATATAGAGCTGAGTAGTAGAACTGAATTTAGACTGCCGATCTTAACACCAGGTTTACAACTGGGGCCCCACTCTAGAGACGACTTATTTAAGTACTTACAGACTGTGGTGGGGCTCAGGCATTGGCATTTTCTGAAGTGTAACCAGGCTGAGAACTATTAGGTGGTGAGGTTGAGAGACACCAGAACAGTCTGTAGGGTAAAGGTCTAATTTTAATTCTTATTTTGAAGGAGCTGGAAAGGCACATTTTTGCCTTGTATGTTCTCTCATTCCCATGCTTTGCTCAGGTGGGGAGGCATTTTCTTTCCTTGCCACTCATCTTTCCAAGAGGGCTCAAGGCTTGTGGAGATTTTGCAGCAGCCTTTCCTTAACAGGGTGGCCTGAAGTGCACCTTCTAACTCTGAATTTTTACCTCTATTATCTGTCTACATGGCTTCCATCACATGTTATGTTACACTGACCATTATATATATATATATAGTCATTGGTCATGTATATTTGGTCATATAAATGTCAGCTCTGTTGGTTGGTTATTTTATGTGTGTGTGTATGGAAACATATATGGAATTCCCCTCTGTCTAGAGCACAGTGAGGCTTCAATAAATGTTCAATGACTGATGAGGATAACAATGCTCAGGTAAAAGCAGTGTTCAGAATAGTTTTGGAACAAGTAAGAAGCGCAAGTGAGATCCGACCAACACCTGAGTCGATGATTTAGATGTTGGACTAGGAAGAAAGGAAAGCATATTTTATACTCTGAGGAAGAAGTAAAAGGAAGAAGTGACTCTGAGACAGTGGAACAAAGAAGGTTGAAGACCCTTGGAACTTTAAGACAGCCCAAAGTTTGGAAAGAAATCAGAGGAAAGCGGAACACAGTTTTTTCCTCAATTAACCTAATACTCTTGGTCTAGCAACAGAGTTCACAGCAGAAGATAAAGGGCAGGACAGAGGTATCTTTAATAGTTACTATTACACAGGATAATACTGAAGAAAGCCTGGGGTTGGCAAGATTAGCTAGAAAGTGAGTGCAGAGAGAATGAGAGTTGAAATTAAATGCCCATGATCCGAGGCCTTTGATAGAACTCTAGAGTTGTGCTGTCCAATATGGTAGCCATCAGCCACATGTGGTTGGTCTGAATTGAGATGTGTTATACACATGGATTTCAAAGACTTAGCACAAAGATAAAGAACATGTCATTAATAACTCTTATGTTCACTATACTATACGTTGAAATGATAATGTTTTAGAAATACTGGGTTAAATAAAACATTAATTTTGCCCGTGTCTTATTTTTTAATGTCGCTATTTGAAAATTTTAAATTATGTATGTGGCTTGCATTATATTTCTCTTGGACAGTGCTGGTCTAGAGCCTCTCAAGTAACAGTGAAGAAATGAAAAAGACTTGGCATGACACTGTGCAAACAGTATATATGTATAATGTATAAGTGTATAAATATGGAAGAATTATCTAAGATTAAGAACAGAGTTGATACAAATGTAAATTATATTGGCTACAATATTCATATGCTACAATCATCAGATGTTATCCATGGCATAGATGTCGCCATCTGGCTTCTGCCTAGATAGGTGGCCAGCCCCACTATAGCTCTTGGCCTTTTTATCCTACCAAGGAAGTCACTACTTTTTCCTTTTTCCTTAGGAGAATTACACTTTCCCAAGCAATTATATCACATTGTTTCATTTTCTCATTTCATCTTATGATGATACCTCATGGAATACATTGGAAATCCCAGATAGATACTCTCATAAATTTTGTAATGGAGATTGAATTGTGGCCTTCTGGATTCCAGAGGGTCCATACCAGCCTTTGTTTTCATATAACATATGAGTTTCTTCATGGTACCACTAGGCTTCTGGGCTGGAATATGACTTTGACCTTCCAAACCAATGAGAGCTTGGCTTCTCTTGAGACTTGAAAAATTAGAGAAAATAACTACAGCTTATGCTGGACTTCTCTGATTCTCATGTCTTCGCTAAAGTCCATGTGATTACTTGCAGCTGTGTCTGATTTCTCACTTTATCACATAGGCAGAGTTATAAGATGGCCCCCAAGGTTCCTGTCTCATTGGTGCACACAAGCTAGAATCCTCTCTCCTTGAGTGTGGCAGACCTGTGAATGGGATGGGACAGATGCTTTCTTGATTAGGTAACATTACATGGCAAATGGTGCTGGAATGATCACCTGCAATTATTAAGTTATATAAGATTGTCGGACTAGAAAGGGATTGAAAATTAGAGAGTCATGTTCCTACTGGCCTGGAAGAAAGCAAACACCATGTTGTGAACTGCTTATGGGGCCACAAGCCAAGGAATGGCCAGTAGTCTCTGTGAGCTGAAAGAAGTCCCCAACTGACAGTTACCAAGATAATGGGAATGTCAGTCCTATGACCACAAGGAGCTGAATTCTGCCAACCACCTGAAAATCTTGGAAGAAGACCTTGGACTCCAAATGAAGAGTGCAGTGTGGCCGACACCTGGATGGCAGGCCTTCAATGCCCAAGGCAGAGGATCCAGTTCAGCTGTGCCTGGACTCCTGATCCACAAAAACTATGCAATAATGGATTTGTGGTGTTTTCAGCCACTAGTTTGTGGTACTCTGTTACAAAGCACTAGGAAACTAATACGGACACACAATTATGAGTACTCACTATACACGAGACTTTTCATCAATCTAATAATCTACATTTTCTGATTGCATTGGAAAACAGATCTGTGGAGCAGAAGACACTCAGTCTTTGCTGGATTTAAATCAGGAAAGTCAGGTAAGAACAGTAATACTTTTGAAGAATAGTGTCTGCAAAACAAGACACTAAGAGAGGCCCTGGGAATTACATGTAAATTCCCTATGGCTCCCAGCAACACATAGGCTGTCCTTCAGTGGAGTCAGACAGCCCCAACACTTGTTAAGAATTTGGACACATGGGCAATTTCCAGAATAATTATGTCATTCATATACAATCTCCAAAATTCCTGGAATACCAAATTTCCCTGGGTGACTTCCAGCTTAGTCAGTTCTTTGTAAAACTGAGCCATATGTATAGGGCAAATACTTGATGTCTCAGACACATCTAGAGATCAACACTCAAAAGACACTACAGAAACTCAAATAGCTCTGTAATTCTTCTAATTGTGTGACTCCACCAAGTTCAGATGAGTTGAGCAATGGGAAATTAATGCAATATCTAGTTGCCATCTTCTTGAACCTCATTTACTACTATTACTACTACCACCACCACTACTACCAGCATCTAACATTTACCGAGCGCTTACTATGAGCCAGGCACATTTCTAAGAATCTTAAACTATTATGTCATTTAATCCTCACAATACATAGTTCTATTGTCCCTATTTTACAGATGAGAAAACTGAGGTATAGGGAAGTTAAGTAGGTTGCCTAAGGATACACAAATGATAGAGCCCAGAATCACTCCCAGGCAGACAGATGCAAATAATGACATTTCTGCTTCATGTACAGTTTGAATCTAAATATCTGGACTTAGTGGAACAAATCAACAACATTCTTGTTTTCTCCCTTCAGTTCTAGATTCAGTGAATTTAAATTCTTCTTAAGAAATTACAATTTTTTGAGCAACACAGGGATAGGAAGGTAGGTCCCATGTTGAATCACTCAGTGTCCTATAATTCTTAATTTGCTGAAACAGAAGTAAACCTCTCCTTCTCAAGAATGTCATTTGATTGCTTTTAATAAACAATCCCCAAGCTCTGCTTCAGGTTCCTCTGACTTCTCCTTAACCTGGAAATGGTTAAAGGCACAAGCAGGCCATTCACTTTCGAGCAGCTGCTATTATGTCATGCAGTAAATTCACCGGAGATTCGTGATGAAAAATGCAAGACAAGCTGGAGATCCATGGTTCCATTAAATGGTCTTCTCTTGATATGAATCAAAGGTAGACAACTTCACTTCCTTTTCCTCCAAGTGACCTACAGGCAGCAAATGAACTCACTGTTCTATGTTTATTTAGTTCAGGTCCTTATGTTTCTTCCTGACAAACATGCCTAACAAGCTCATGTGATCTCGCTAACTAGCTAGAGTCTTTCTTTTTCATTTTTCCTGGCTAAATAACAGGTGGACCACACACCAGGGTCAGTGATGTTTGAAACCACTAAACCAGCCACACTAGTAGTAAAAGGAGCATTTCTGCGGGGTACTGGGATTTCCTTTCAGGGTGTTTGCGTAGAGATAGGAGCTTTCTCTTTGATTGTGGGAGACTGTTCACTGTTTGGTTCTCAGTCCACATGCTCTATAATCTTTCCATTTCTTCTATTTCTTGCAGCCTTGTTTTTATTGACTTTGTAAAACTTGAAGTTACTCCAACCATAGATGTTCCTCTTATTTTTGCAGCACTACCAGTGGATAAGCAATGAAGATTATTCCCTTATTTCTGCTGCTCAGGAAATATACATATTCTCTTGATTCTTTTGAAATGTTTGATTATTTCAAGTTTCTCTTCAATATTGAAGCTTTCCTTTTGCACACACTATTTGACATTTTTTTTTAAGATTTTATTTATTTATTTAACAGAGAGACAGCCAGCAAGAGAGGGAACACAAGCAGGGGGAGTGGGAGAGGAAGAAGCAGGCTCCCAGTGGAGCAGGGAGCCTGATGCAGGGCTCGATCCCAGGACCCTGTGATCAGGCACTGAGCCAAAGGCAGACGCTTAACGACTGAGCCACCCAGGTGCCCCTATTTGACATTTTGAATCAAGATGCTTAGACATTCTTGGGATGGTGAAGGGGTGTGTTTTTATACAGAAAAAGTCACCATTGCAAAGGAATAGCAGAACACAATATTGCAGGATAACCTGTGTTGAACCAAGGTAGCTGGTAGATGTATCAGGTTTTGTGTGTTCCTACATGGCTTAAGTCATCTGGTTGTAGTTTAATGCGTTCACCTGGTGTTCTGGCCAAGTAAACGATGCATGAGCAAGCAAAAAATCTGCGCTATGCTCACATTGTTCCCTAAGATTTCCAATGCACTGACATGATGTTTATTCTCAAAACAAACATTAAAACATAATTGTGTCATCAACTTTCAAATGGCCAGGAAAATATTTTTAATTAATATGCAATAATTCAGTAAATCCCTGCCCTCCTGGAACTTGCATTTTAGTGAAATTCAAATGTTCATACAATTTAAGCTTACTTTCAAATTTTGAGATCTATTTTAAATAGCTAAAAATATCTCTTATATGCAAATAAACCCAAGCTACTCAAAACTCATTCAAGTCAGTTATTGCATACTACATTTTTAAATAAATACTACATTTTAAGAGACAGTCTAAAGTCTTATAAATCAGAATGCAAACAAGCTTGTTTTCTAGAATGTTCATCAAAGATTGAAAACAAACAAATAGACAAACAAACCCTAGAATATTATTTGTGTCCCCGGAGTAGCACGTTACATATTAATACATATGTATTAGTTAATACATGATCTATATCCTTCTATTTGTATAAATGCAAAGAAAGACATGGAACCATCTACACTTAATGTTGAAGATGATGATTTCTGGATAGTGGGATACTTTACTTTTGTCTTTGTATATATCTGTATTATTTGCATTCTTTATAACAATTTTATAAAATAATACGGTGATTTTATATTAATGTGAAAAATTTTAAATACAAAAATTTCTAAGAATTAAAATCCATGAACCCAATGACCATAATTAAGGAACATCATTGTCATTTTAAGTCTTTTTTATAATAAAAAAAAATTCCACGAAAATTGAAGATCACCAGGGACTGTTCTCAAGTACCATTCCCCACCCACTCACTCCTTATATATAACTGTGTTTATCCTTCCAGGCCATATAGAATGATTTTAAAATTGCAATTTAAAATGCAGTGCAAGATTAGAAATGTATTTTATGTGTTTTTTTCCAGGTCCAGGCTTTTCTGATGAATAAACATATACAAAGATAGAGAAAATACTAGATAATAAATCTCCATATACCTATTATCCAGATTCAACAATTTATCAAGATTTTGCTACATAGAGTTTTTGAATTTCAAAGCAAAAACTGTAACTACTGCTCATCATCTAGTTTGTTCAGTCACTAGACTAACACCGACTAAGGGAGTCTGGGAAAATTACAATTAGGTGGGCTCCTGCCATGTGCCAGGCACCAGGTCTTCCTTTTACGGACACCTCTGCAACGTCAGTAGTTTTATCACCATTGTTTGGAGTGAAAAATGAGGCTCAGAGCAATGAAGATTCTTGCCTAGGCTCAGCCAGTTGATGGTCTTTCTAGAACCAATTTCATACTGTGTGTAAGAGTCGCCGGAGGTTACTATTCTGTTGAAGAATATAAATGAAGAACAACAAAATGAGAAGGTCTCACTCTGGGTCGTTGTGAATCAATCCCTATATTCTTTGGATTGGAGGGCGATCCAGTATTGGTATAGGGACTTTAAGTCAGCAACTTTCGGTTATTTATTTAATTTTTTAAAATGCCTGTTATGAGATGCCTGGGTGGCTCCGTTGGTAAAGCAACTGCCTTCGGTTCAGGGCCCTGGGATCGAGTCCCCCATCGGGCTCCTTGCTCAGGGGGGATCCTGCTTCTCTCTCTGCCTGCAGCTCCCCCTGCTTGTGCACTCTCTCTCCCCCTGACAAATAAATAAATAAAACCTCAAAAAAATAAAAATGCCTGTTCAAACTTTCACTTTAAGACATTTCCTATAACTACTTGGATAGGAAACATTTTCCCTTTTCCTCCAAAAAAAAAAAATCTAATTAATGATTCAATATACTCTTGTCAATTCTTACTCTCTATAGCTCCTAATCCCAGTTGACCAACAACCATAATTACAAAAATCAATTTTAACTGTAATTTGCAGACTTGCAGATCGATCTATCATGGATATTTTCCAAAGCAGTTTTGAAACTTCTTGTCTGCCATGTTGCTTATGTGTTGTTAGACTCCTACACTACAGCAAACACCTCGTAACCATTCTTGATCTTGACTATTTCAAAATAAGCAGACGTGAATGCTCCAGTGTGTCAATGCTCTTAGTCAGTCTTGTGGTGAAGCACGGGAGTTTGGTTTTCCAGGACATATTTTGATTTAATAAGCATAGAATGTCACCATTTAGAAGCACAGGATGCACAATGATTCAGCTCTTTTGAGACACTGTTGAGATAAAAGAAACTCAACTATCCAGTGTCTCCCAGTTTATAGGTATACAATTTTAGGACAGAAAATGTCTTACTCCACATTTCAATTTTATCTTTGTATCCTAAACTCTCCAGTCTTCAGGGAAGGAAAATAGCCTTAAAATCATCTGGGATCAGCCAGAGCTCTTCATTCTGCAAATGTGGAAGGAGATCCAATTTTTGTTTTATTTATATTTTGTTTCATGTAGTTCTTGTTTGGTTTTCTTTTGCCGCACAGAACAATGCCACGTTACTGTACTGTCACACAAGGGATATGACCATGCATCAGTCCCTGATATTAAAAATAACAGAAAACAGCCACCACCAAACCTTAGTATGAACAGAGAACAATAATTTTTTAAGGCTGCCATAAAATGCAATTGCAAGCTTGCAAATTCAAAATAGCTAACTACAAGAGTTAGACAAAAAAGTCGGGAAGGAAGATTGTCCCATTCTAGGTGTTTACTAAATCAAGTAAAATTATGTTCAAAAGTGGGCTTCCAATTCTACTTTTCCATTTATTATTCACATGTAGAACTTTTTCATGTTTTGCAAATGTCTCCTGGCTAAAACATTTTTTTATATAGCCCTATTACTGTATTTTGATTCTGTGCCTTTAATCTTTTCCTAAAATACAGACCCTCAAAATGTATTATACCTCTGAAACTGACCTTGGTGATGAGATAACTTAGTGGCTTGCCTGCCTTCCTTCCTTCCTTTCTTCCTTCCTTCCTTCCTTCCTTCCTTCCTTCCCCCCCTTTTTTTTTCAAGGTGGATCCCCAAATAGAGAAAACAGGTCAGCGTGACCTTTGATGAGACAGCTTTCTCGTGTTCCCAACTCAGTGTGAAAACACTGACCCTAATCAGGTCCTTAGCAGACAGGGAAAGGAACTCCCAACCGCTGCACTTCCCCATGAAACCTAAGACTGTCAGGGCCCCTTGGACCAGCTTTGCTCCCTCGAAAATCTGGCTTCTTTCTTTGAGCTCCAAGGTTCCTGGGCAAGAGTGGGGCTAACAGAAGATCTGGGGAAAAGATTCCTCTCTAGTGCAGAGTTCCCAGGGGCCGGTGCGCGCGGAGCCTTCAGCAGCGGACCAGCAGCCGGCGGAGCTGCGAGCGGCGCCACCCGGACTCCGGGGCTCGAATTGGCCCGAGCGGGGCCGGGAGCGGAGCGGCGGCGCGGGCAGAGCGTAACACAGGGCGGTGAAGGCGCTCCCGGGGGGTCGGCGGCCTCGCAGCCCCCACCCTGGGGCGGGGCCGGGGTAGAAACCGCGCCGGCAAAGTTGAACCAAAGCGCGCGAGGTGCGAGCGTGCGGACAGCTCCCGGAGGGCGGTAGCCGAGGCGCCCCGGGGCTCCCCTCCTTACCTTTCCTTCCCCGACCCTGCGCAGAGCTTCGGCCTTGCGCCCGCAGAAGTTTCCCAGCCGAGCGCGCTGGGCCGGGCTGGCCGGCACCGAAGCCCAGGGCGTCCGGGCTCGCGCACTCCTCGCTGCCCACCCGGCCGGCGTCGGCCCCGCGCCGGGACGCGCAGTGACCGCTGCCGCCTCGCAGGGGCCCCGGCCGCCCCCGCCTCCCGGGAGCAAGCGGCGCGGCCACCAGAGTGTAGGACTGCTGATAAACCTAGCGGCCCCTGAGGACCAAAGTTTGCCAAGAAGGGTTTCCCCGAAGTCAACACTAATGAGGGTTAGAAAACAAGCCTGGTATTGGCAGTTCCAGGAGAGCGATGGAACTGTCTACTGAAATGAAAAGCAACTGTATGTGTGCCCTCTTATTCCCGCACCTCGCCCCCCACCAAACACGCTATAAACAAAATGAGATAAATGACCAGAGTGGGGGTTGAGAATATTTGGATGCATGCGACAGAGAAAGGTCAAATCAATGGACAGCTCAAAAAAAACCTCCACAAATGGGTGAAGAGCAGAGACGACCATAGACGGAAAAAATTAAAAATACAAATTATAGAAAGTGTTCAAATCAGTACTAAGCCAAATGCATGCAATTTCAGGCAACACTCAAATGCATTTTTCCTCCTATGAAATTAGTGAAGTTTTGTTTTGTTTTGGTGATCGAACCATAGGGTAGTCGGTGAGGGACCAGTGAAGCACTTTACTCAAGGATTTCGTCTCCCTTCCCTTAGCACACTCACTTTTACTTCATGTAACCACGTTGATGACAGTGATTCCAGAAGAAAACATTTATTGAATAATCAGTGTCTCTCCGGAATAATTGCAAAAGTAATTAATGTAAACTGTAAAATTAGCCTCCTTTAATTGTGCTGAAACTGAGGGTCAAAGAAATACCCATACTCTTACACACTGTACTTAGCTAGAAAATACTCCACTGCTCGGCCTTTGCTCTTACTCTTCATTCCAGAGATTTACTCAGAAATGTTAGAAATAAAGTTTGACCTGAATCTAGTCCATGGTATGTATATTTCTACATTTGAAATATGGCCAGGGAAGTGTGAAGGTCACAAGCTTTGATACCAGACGTACTCTAGGTTTAGATTTCACTTCTTATTCACTGTTGCACATCACAATATTTTAAGGATTATATTTATGGTTATTTTTAATTTAAAATCTCAGAAGCAGCAAAGATAACCTTGTATGCCAGACTCTAAGGTAGCTCCATGATTCCCAGCACCTGCTGGTGTTGACATCTTTGTGGGATCCCCTCCCTTTGAGTTCAGTTGGGACCTGTGACTTGCTTATGAACAATAAGTATAGCACAGGTGATGGATGTCACTCCTGTGATGACACTACATTACAAAAGACTCTGTCTTGCTAGCAGACTCTCTCTGGAGACTCTCATCTCTGGCTTGATGAAAGAAGTGGCCATGTTGGGAAGTCCGTGTGGCAGGAACTGCCGGTGACCTCTGGGAGATGAAAGCAGCCTCCAGCCAACAGCCAGCGAGGAGCCAGGTCCCTCTGTTCCACAAACACAAGGAAATGAATCCTGTCCATCATTGAAGGAAACTTGGAAACAGATTCTTCCCCAGTCAAGCCTCCAGATGTGAATGCAGACCAGAGGACACCTTAATTGTGGCTTGGTGAAACCCTAAGCCGAGGACCCAGTTAAGTCATGCCTGGACTCCTGACCCACCAAAATTATGAGTTAGTAAATGTGTGTTATTTTAAGCCATTAAGTTTGTTGTAACTAATACAGGTTATATGTGTTGTTTAGATAGTCAGCCTATTAGTACATACAGTGTTGTCCCTTCTTTGGTGAATTTTATGTTAAATATTGCTGTCCCGTTGCGTTCTGATTTTTCTTTCTTATTCCTTCCCATACAAATCCCTGCCTTGATCTTCATTGCAGAGTCTCTATGAAACAAACACTCCAGTGAAGTGGTACCCTATATGTCAGCCACAGGTGTAGGTCTCCCTGGGGTTTCTGGCTGCATTTCTACTTCAAAGATTATGTGTCCATGGTCCACAGCCTCCATCCCTTCAGGTCCTTTGGGACATTTTCTTGACTAAACCTCTGAGGCTGGGCAGAAACACAGTCAACTCAGCTCACACGACTCAAGCTGCAACTGCAGTGTAAGGAATACCATGGCGAGGAACTGGGAGCCGAGTAAGCGCTAAACCAGGATTCATTCAATCCACTTTTCTTGGGAAGGCTTTACTTTGAGGCTTCCAGAGTCTTCCTTTTTTCCTTCTTCTTGACATCAACTTGTTCCTCCTCTAAGCCTCCATCCTTGAGACCTCTGCATTTGCTTGTTAATTTCCCCTTCTTCCAGATGTGAATCCAGCCTGGCTTGGTCATTAGCCCTGCTTCTTCCTTCCTCCCTTCTTTCCTCCTTCCTTCGTTCCTTTTATCCTTCCTTCCTTCCTTCTTTCTTCCATGGTTCTTTCATTTTTTTCATCCCTGTATAATTCTCCATAGTTCTCTTTCTCTACACCCCTCATTTGCTTTTCATTATTATAATTTTTTCATTATACATGTAATACATTAATGTAATGTCATATACAAATGTATATTGTGTGACGTCAAACTACATTTGTTGGCTATCTTTTTCAGACAAAATAATTTGGAGTTTGTTTCTCTTTTCATACATATATAATCATTTTTTTAAACTACTGCATAATTTTATGGTATTATTAGTAGTATATCACAATGTATTTATCCCCTTAACTATTTATTTCTAATATTTGCTATTACAAGCAAATGCTGTGTGTGTATGATTGTTTGGGTGCATAGGTTAAAAGCAGTTCCAAAAGCAGAAATTCCTTTTTAGTTTTTATTTATTTATTTAGAGAGAAAGAGAGCACGAGTTGGGGGAGGGAAAGGGAGAGAGAGAGAATCTTCAGCAGACTCTGTGCTGAGCCTGTCGCCAGGCTCTATCCCATGACCCCCAGATCATAACCCCGGCCGAAATCAAGAGCTGGCCACTTAACTAACTGAGCAACCAAGGCACCCCTCCTTTTTTTATTTTTTAAAATATTTCATTATTGAAGTATAGTTGACATAAAATATTGTATTAGATTTGGTTGTACAATATAGTGATTCAATAATTTTATATATTATGCAGTGCTCATCTCAATTAAGTGTAGCTACCATCTGTCACCATACAACATTATTACAATATTATTGACTGTATTCCCTATGCTGTATGTACCTTTCATCTCCATGACTTATTTATTTTATAACTGGGAGTTTGTACCTCTTAATCCCCTTCACCTATTTTGCCCATCCCCCCCACCCCATCCCGTCTGACAACCATGATGAGTTTGTTCTCTGTCTTTATGAGTCTGTTTCTGATTTTTGTTTATTTGTTCCTTTGTTTTGTTTTTTAGATTCTACATATAGATGAAATAATATGGTATTTGTCTTCCTCTGATTTATTTTACTTAGCATATTACCATAAATCCATCTATGCTGTTGCAAATGGAAAGATCTCATTCTTCTTTATGTCTGAGTAACATTCCATTATACATATGTATATATGCACATCTTCTTTATCCATTCATCTATTGATGGACATTTGGGTTCCTTCCATGTCTTGGCTATTGTAAATAATGCTGCAATAAACATAGGGGTGCATGTATCTTTTTGAATTAGCATTTTGTTTTCTCTGGGTAAATACCAAGTAGTAGAATTATGGGATCATATGGTATTTATGTTTTTAATTGTTTGAGGAACCTCCATGCTATTTCGACAGTGGCTACACCAATTTACATTTCCACCAATAGCTTATGAGGGTTCCCTTTCCCCCACATCTTCACCAACACTTGTTATTTCTTATCTTTTTTCTTGTCTAGCCATTCTGACTGGTGTGACATGACATCTCATTGTTGTTTTGATTTCCATTTCCCTGATGTTGAGCATCTTTTCATGTGAATGTTGGCCATTTGGGTGTCTTCCTTGGAAAAATATCTATTCAGGTCCTCTACCCATTTTTAAATCAGATTATTATTATTTTGGTGTTGAGTTGTAGAATTTCTTTATATATTTAGGATATTATCCTCTTATTGAATATATCATTTGCAAACACCTTTTCCCATTCAGGAGGTTGCCTTTTCAATTTGTTGATGGTTTCCTTTGCTGTGGAAAAGCTTTTTATTTTGGTGCAGTATTGCCATCTTCACACTAAGTCTGACAGTACATGAGCGTGGGATATCTTTCATTTATTTAGATCTTCTTTATTTTCTTTCAGCAACGTTTTCTAGTTTTCAGTGTACAAATCTTGTAATTCCTTGTTTAAGCTTGCCCCTAACTCTTTTGTTCTCACTCACTCTCCCCATCTGTCCTTTCCCTTTCCCTTTTTTATTTTGTCTCTGAAGCTGACCGTTTCTCCCATTTAAGTACCAACTTCATTACATAGCTTTAGATCAAAGCACTGCTCAGAGTTGTCTAGACTTCACCTTCTTACTCACCCTGCACTCTTCTGATAAAAACCTCTTGAGCTTCTCTTCTTTGTGCGCATGTCAGAGTCAAGGCTGTCAGAGCTGCTTCCAGAATTGAAAGTAGCAATGTGTGTAGGCGGGTAAGAGCCCAGCAGGCCCCAGGGCAGTGGGAGCTGGGCGGGGGATCTGGCCTGGGGAATAGGAAGTGTTTTGACCTGCAGTCCAGCACAGTGAGCCGTCCTGACTAGATCTCCAACAGCACCCAGGAGAATCCTCAGTCATTTCTGTTGCTCTCTGAAACAAGTGCTGTGTGGTGTGTCTACGTTGCTCTTTAGTTTGTTTTTGGCTTTTTTTTCCTTGTTTTCCTAGAGCTTCATGAGTCATCTGGGAACATACTTCTGGAGTCTGTCCTATGGAAGTTTCGAGTGTTCCCAGCTTTTAGGTGAAGGTCACATCTTGTCGAAGAAGTCTGAACATTTATCTACCCAGAAGCCCTTAGTCTCTATGTTTAGTAGCAGGAATACCTGCTTGGAATAGATTGGGGGATCTTTGAGGCATTCACGATTCTTATGAGCTTCGTGCAACACTGTTGTCTGGAGGGTCTCTGGTTAGCTTACAATATCCATCTTGAGATATTTCCTGAGTCGTGAACAATGAACTTCTGTGTGACCCAGTGAGGCCCAGGCAATTTTCAAAGTTACATTCCTCATTTCAAGATATATCTTCATATAGTACAGAAGGCAAAAGATTTAAGTTAAGATAGAATACCAAATTTCGGGGGAAATAATAATAGGTAAATTTTTACATCATCAAGAAAAAGACCTAAATTCAAGACATTCAGGATATAAATGAGCAAGAGTTACTTTTTAAACCGTAAGTAAAACTGCTTGCCATAAAAATTACAGTTAGGTCGAGATTATCAGTATGGAGCTGATTAAAGAAACATAAACACTGATCAATGAATGAATGAGCAAGAACTGAGTGTGAACTATTCCTATTCCACTTGACCAAATAAAAAATTAATTGTAGTCAATTACATCTCAATAAAAAAATTGTAAAGTAAATAAAAAGGGAGAAAATGGCAATAGTCAATATATAAAGAATAAACAGTAACAAAGAAACTTATTTAAATGTTCCCTTCTCAAATGAATCGGTTCAAATATATGCAG
The DNA here is from genome assembly GCF_002007445.2 of Ailuropoda melanoleuca. Taxonomy (NCBI): domain Eukaryota; kingdom Metazoa; phylum Chordata; class Mammalia; order Carnivora; family Ursidae; genus Ailuropoda; species Ailuropoda melanoleuca. Next base: position 55,480,065 of record NC_048227.1, read on the forward strand.
GTGCCAACTAAACACTTTAAAGTATTATAACCATTCAAAAAGAATGTTCTTCTGGGCATCCTGTAAAAATGATGAGCAGCTGTAACTGGAAGACAAATCTCAATGTCTAGGTCATACAAGCAGTTGCTCTTTCCCAGCAAATTGGGTAGCTAACTACTATCTAACCTCTAGTTCTCTACTTTGTGTCAGAGAGGAAAAAATATGAGGGCAGCAGTTAAGGTCCAGGTCAGCATTTGTGAAGCGGCCTTACGCTCCTCCGTAGCAAAAACCCAACTACAGTGAGTCTTTGTGGCAAGACCAAATGGTTGGGGTGACCCTGCCATTATGTGGGACCTGGAAAGAACTGAGGTTTTCTTGGCTTGGTTCATGGTAGGGGGCAGACACCAGAGTTGCCCATTTCTGTCTGTGCTCCTCATATCACTGTATCAGCTGCAAATTCATTCCTTCAGCAAATATTTATAGAGTACCACCATGTGCCAGGCACTGTTCTGGGCACCAATGGGTTGTCACTATGGCTCTATGGTCCATTGCCATGGCATGGCCACAGTTTGAAGTTGAGAGTTCATTCCAAAACCCACATTCCAAGGAAAATATCTTCAGGAAAGAAGGCAAATTCGTCTTTAAATATATTCTGCTTACAATTCATATTTTTAAACCTGATTTGAGTGACTTGATATAGTTGCTTTAATGTGTGGGAATAGTGAATAGAACATGTCTGGTTTCCTGCCTTATGGGTTATGGTTGGAATTGAGGCACAATGCAAAGAGGAAAATTTGTCCTGTAAAAGTGTCTCACAATAATAAGCCCTGTTCAGGCTTGTTTTTTTGCTATGATTTTAATCAGAAAAGCACATTTTAAAATTCAGTAGCCTTAAAGGATTATTAAATTACAAATTATCTCAGAGCTCCAGAGGAGAGAATTAATGTTCAGAGCCAGTAGAGAAATGGAAAAACACTGAAAAAGATAAATGCAAAACAACTAAAGTGAAAACAAGATGATGGAAATGTGGATTCCTCAGTAAGGACTTTACACTTTTTATTGATTATTTGTCAGTATTAGTCTACATTCCATACACAATTCTATTTAGAAATGATAGGCAAAGGGGCTCCTGGGTGTCACAGCGGTTAAGCGTCTGCCTTCGGCTCAGGGTGTGATCCCGGCGTTGTGGGATCGAGCCCCAAATCAGGCTCCTCTGCTATGAGCCTGCTTCTGCCTCTCCCATTCCCCCTGCTTGTGTTCCCTCTCTCGCTGGCTGTCTCTATCTCTGTCAAATAAATAAATAAAATCTTTAAAAAAAAAAAAAGAAATGATAGGTGAAAACTTGGTTGTTTAGATGTGTTGGTCTTTTTTTTATTATACCTTCCATAAAGTTTAGTAAAATGTTTATATCAGCATCATCTTTAACAATTACATGACTGAAACCTGCAGAACTAAAAAGAATAGTAGACCTTTACAGAAGGTCATCCAAGTAAAGTAGGGCTGAAGCACAAACCCTCAACAAGTTCTGAAAATAGACTGACAAACTTACCGTTGGCCTGGAGATTAAGTGCTCTGGGCCACTGTGGAATCTCCAGGTTAACAGAGCCCAGAGGGGCCTTCTGATCCAGGGCTTCTCGTTCATGTTAATTTCTGTGTGTTCTTCTTGTGTTTTACTATTAACCATATGTCTGGGGCTGTAATTAAGATGATAAACTGATCTAGCTCATTCTGCTGTTCTGTATCATTGGATTGGGGGTTTTTTTTTAGCTTTTTTTTTTTTTTTTAAAGAAAGGGAAAAATAAATCTGACCCTTTAAGAGCGCCATACTGGATTGGACCTGGAGGAAGTGTCAAATGTCTCCTGTCCAGGACGGCTGTCCCTGAGTGAGACGGTGCAAAGGAAGCACGTGGCGCAGCCCCTGGCACAGAGGCTGTTTCATCATTATTATCGTTACTGTTATAGCTAAGTTTTGTAAGGAAAAATATGTTAGTAAATATCTGATCTTCTTTACATTGTTTATCTTATTTTGTACACTCCTCTGTTTTTTTCCTTTTTTTTTTGTATTAACTATATTTTGTGTATAATCAGAAAAACACAATGAAAAGGAAAAGAATCCTTTAGAAAGAGTAAGAGCACAAGAAAGGGTCCTGCCTTTATTGTGAACCAGAAATTTGAGTAATTGGTCTCAGGCGATGCGCTGCTCTGGCGGCCTCAGGTAGACGGGACCAGCCATGGGGAACATTCCCTTCCTTGTGCCCTGATAACCTCCCACGGGCAGGTGGGGGGCTTACTAGGTATGTTCTGTGCACTTCCTGCAGGCCTGGAGGGTAAGCGTGGCCACTCTCATTGATGTCCTTGGAGCCCTGCCCTGGAAACCGATGTGTACCTGGGACCGTGGGGCTGTCCGTTGAATAGTCACTTCCCCTGTGAATTGTCTGGGTCTCATTTCCCCATCATTAAATGAGGGGAAGACAGTCATGTCTGGTTTCCCTTCAGAAAGGCATTACAGGAAATCAGCTGAGCGGTATCTGTAACTAGCCTGGGCCCAAACCCTCTCAGACTTTGCTACATTTATTAGTGAAGCCTAGGGTGGATTCCTAGAACCGCAAGGTGGAACAGGAGGCCCCCACCCAGCCCTATGTTCGAGGAGGGCTGCCGCCAAGCCACACGGACCTCCAGGCTGATTCTTCCTCAGCTGCCCTGCATCACTTATGTATGTCTCTAAAACCCTGTGGAGTCAGTAATGGCCTTTCTGTCTCTCTAAATCTTTCCACTCTTAAACCAGAGCCCTCCAGAGACTTCTTTCCAACCAGTTCCTTAGTCTTCATTGGACTTCCTCTAACTTCTTCGTATTCAAGTCCAGCTGAGGAGGTCTAAATTCAGTGTTTCCTCTAATAGATGGTAAGCAGTCTTCTTCAGCAGAGTAGAGGACGGTTTGTCTCCCTCAAAGCCATGCAAGAGTGATTCTAGGCAGAGGGAGCGTTAGAGGGAAAATAGGGGCTTCCATGTCCAAGAGAATTGAGGTCAGAATTCTGCTTCCCAGTCTACCTGCTGGTGACCTAGGCAAGTCATTTATTTTGCTTTGCCTCAGTCCTTCACAGGTAAAGAAGGGATTGCTAATACTTCCTATGGTAACTGTGGGGAATAGATGAGGGAGTGTACAAAGAAGTGCTTGGTTTAGGTTGTCCATGTCTTTCATACAAATTGGCTTAAGTACAAGCCAATTATTTCATCTGGTGTTCAACAGCAGAAATGTGATCTGTTCTAAAGCTGGAGAAAAAAGTATCTAGAGTGGATTTACTAAAAACAAAAACAAAACTGTTGTCCCGCATTCTAAGACATGTTCCAGAATACTTTGAACTATCTTTATTTTTTTGCCTTAAATGCTGACTTTAAAGCCAAGCTCATGATAAGAGCCAACTTCCCTAGGTAAGAGCTTACCTTATGATTCCACAGTTCTCAGCAGTTTACAGAAAATTCCAGTGACCCACTTTTTAAGCTTAATGATTTTGGAACCATTGCCCCAAAGATAAATACCACTTACAGTCCTCAAGGAGGGATAACATGATTTAGAAATATCTCCTTTAATCCCCCAGAAATCCCTGTGAAATAGGAAAGAAAAAAACCCAGATATGAGCCGTGTTTGAAGTAGTGAGTGCATAAGAGATAAAAGGCATATCCCCCAATTTTTAGGACAAAGTAAAAAATTTGTTGCAAATGAGTCAATGTCCCTCAGATCTAACAACAAACAAATGAGAGAAAAAGCAAAACCTTAGGATCTTTCCCATATGTCTACCAAGGTAAATAACAGGTAGCAAATGCTTATTATAGGTCAGGCACTGTTCTGAGCAGATTACATATATTAAAGTGTTTAATCCTCCTATGAATTTATGGGCAGGAATTGTTTCCATCCTCACTTCCCAGAGAAGGAAGCTCAGGCACAGAGATGAGTAATTTTCCCAAGGTTTCATCGCCCGTGCGGCAGGGCTGGATTCAGACTCAGGCAGCGGGTTCTAGGGGGCCACACTTCTCAACCCTGTACCACATTGTTTCTCTCGAGGGTGGAGACTTGGAAACTCCACCCTCGAGAGAAGGTGCTTGGGAACTTCTGGCACTGCCTGTCTTTATCCCGCACTTGGGAAGCAGTCGAGTACAGGAGTGAAATGCACATACTTGGGTGTCAAAAAGATTCATCTTTTAATCCCGGCTCCCCCACTTAGTGGAGAAGCAGGAAGTGGCAAGCGATTGCCTTCCCTTCTCCCTCCATCTGAAACCGTGGCTGGTGAAGAAACTGAGGTTTAAAGGATTAAGATATTTAAAATAGAAATCATGTTCTGTACCCAAACACTGGGTTGTTTTGCCACTCTCTGAGTCAGCGTGCTGTAGTCAAATCATCGTGCATTCAGAAAGCTTCCTGAACATCAGCTATCTCAGATGCGCTAAGTCGTGGGGCTTTTTTTTTTTTTTTAATAATCTACTAAGTATACGTGGATAAAGCAGTGTGAATTATGGAGAAAATTAGTGTATTAACACTTTGAATTGATGCTAATTCGAATAAGATAAATTCTTACTACTTCTTCCAATTTGCTGCATAATCTTCATTATCACCTACAGTGTAATTATCATGTGCATGTAATAGTTAAGCAGCTAGTAGGGTACTTTGTGCTAGGTGCTTTACTTAAATTCTCATTCAGTTTCTTAGTGAGGTTCGTAGGTACCTTTACCCCTCTTTGTTGATGGGAAATTGGGGCATAAGCACTCTCCAGCAATTTGCTTCTGTTCCCACTGTAGTGCAAAGTGACGGAGGCATTGTTAAAACCTTGACTCATTCTGATGCCCATGTGTGTATGTTTTACTGCAAGCCTAACTGCTTCCCAAAGAGTAGATAAAAGCAAGGCTACGTGTATAGCTTCTGACCTGGTACGCTATAACTTTAAAGGTCAGTATCTATCTAATATATATCTAAAAACTATTTTTTAAGATTTATTTATTTCAGAGAGAAGGAGAGCTCACGTGCTTGTGTGTGGGGGCAGGGGTAGAGGGAGAGAATCTCAAGCAGACTCCTAGCTGAGCTCGGATCCCAGTCTCACAGCCCATGAGATCATGACCTGAGCCAAAGCCAACAGTCAGACGCTCACCTGACCGAGCCACCCAGGAGCCCTCAATAACTATTTTGTTACAAAATTTGCATATTGTTGATCCCCTAAGTATTCTGCATCTCCAAATGAGTCTCTAATCTGGCAGATTCCATTGTGTGATTCTCACTAAAAAATATCTTCAAACTGAAAAAAAACCAAGAGGCTTATTTATGGTTCTCTCGAAAGTAATTATGCAGAAAGGAAAATCAAGTGACACTTTTCTTCAAATGTGGACAAAAGATTAGTTTTTAATAACTCCACCTCTGGCTCCGAATTATTTCACAGTTGCAGGGACAAAAATTATTGGCTGTGCTAATCACATTTGGATGAAACATCGAGTTTTATAGAAACCATCCCCAGATTGCTGTTTTCTTTCTGGCACGTTAATACAACTAATTCATTAGCAGAATGAGCAAGCCATTCTTGCAACAGAGCAGGGCTTCCTTTGATGAAACAGAGCCCCACAGCAAGCTGTTCTCCAGAGTCTGGGAAAGCGTTGTATTAGTCTGTGTTTTGCATATTTTCCTTTTGAATTCCGTTGGCCACCAACAAGTATATGATTGTAAGAGACATTTAACACAACAGGAAACCTAGTTGTAGGACATCAGTTCCAGGTTCTTACTGGTTTATCTTTCAAATACATTTTTTAATTTAAATTACCTAAATAACACACTGACAGAGACACGCACACATTCATACACCATTTCAGGCCGTATGAAATTTCTTCAAACACAAATGAACCAGTCCACAGTGGGAATGGGAACCAAAGCAAATGACCTTAGTTTGAGCAGCTCCTATTTCCCCTCCGTCTCAAAGGCACACACAGAGGTGGGTCAGATCTAGTTGTCAAGTGTGCAAATCTCTACGGGTACTGAGCTGGCATAGGAGACCTAGAGAGCAAAGATGGTTGGTAAGAGATGGTAAGAGAGGTTGTTCCTCCCTCTAGTCTTTCAAGAGATGCCAGTTCCCTCTTGAGCAAAAGAAAACAGAACTTGTCAACACGTAAGTGGCCCTGTGACACTTTCCTATAAAATAACTCCTACATCGAGTATTACAGTGCATGATTCTTCTGATGAATTGGGATTCTTGGTTTAAAGAGTAAGTTGATCTTTGGGACTAGGGTGGGGAGGTCCTCTCTGGAAGCTGTAATAACATTTCTAAGCTACCACGGTACATTATTGATTCCTGTGGAATAAGGTTGACTAAATTGTACACTTATGTCCCCCCAGAAGGGAGAGGAGAACTGGACCAGAGTCACGCCAGGAGGGTATGAGAGGGGGAGCATGTCCTACCTGCAGGAAGGAAAGAGGTAGACTAGACACTCAAAAAGATACTCAGATGTAAAATTGTCCCTCAGCTGGTCCTGGGTGTGAAACTCTTGAGTTAACCTTACTTATACCATGTGGAAAAACAAGTTTCTATCAGATAAGCGAAAAGTCAGGAAAATTCATCTGAACAGCTAAAAAATAGGATTACATAGACTACCTCTCAATTATGGCTTTTTAAACAAATCCACACAATGGCTGCTTATTCAGCTCCCTTGGGATTCATTCCAGAACCCTCTTTTCTTTCTTGATTTGCACAGAGAAATTAATTTAAAATGATAAACTTGACATGTTAAACACCAATCTCAAATTTAACTGAAATTATTCCATGCCCCTGTGAAGCATAATAACCCATTATTTTGTCTTGACTATGGAAAGGCAAAAGAAGCAGAGATTTAAAAAAAAAAAAAAAAGCTTCTCTCAAATTCCTTTTTTTTTTTTGAGAGAGAGCAAGAGGGGAGAGGGGGTGGGACAGAGGGAGAGGGTGAGGAAGAATCTTAAGCTCGGAGCCCAACTCTGGGCTCAATCTCACAACCTCCTCAAATTCCTTGTACCTTGTCGAGAGCAAACGGACAAAGGAAGTGGAGATTTGTGGTGTTTCTGGTTAGCATCTGAGCTACTTAAGAAGATATCTTAAGTTGGGTGAGGCCACACGGGAAAATTCCTTATATTTTGTGCCCTTTAGATATAACGTGGCTCCCTCCCAGGAGCTCACGTGCCCCTTCTCAGTTCACTGAAGTGACTGAGTTTATGCCAAAATGGGCGCTAAGTAACACACGTGTCCCTGCAGAGACAGCCATGGTGAGACTGGCAGCAAATCAGGGCTTTGCCCTCCTTTGGCTCTAGCCTCTTCTCATCCTGCCGGGGAAGCCCAACCTGCTGAGTGAGGGAACAAAGAAAGACTCCATTTGCTTGTGGGAGTGGAGTGAGTGAGGGAAGGAGCTGCCGCCTCCACTCAAAGAAGCCTCTTTTAAAAGGTGAGAGCTGCCTGCTTTCTACCTGGAGCAGAGGATCTGGAGCAATGAGACATTCAATTTCCAGGGCTTTTATTTTCGTCTGGTTGAAGGCTCACCATAAGCCAGCAAGGGAGATGGGAGCTGGCAAGAGCGAGTGCATAACCCTGCTGCTTATGGAGCATGAACCACAGGCTGGGTGCTCTGCTAGGACCACGCGCACAACGTAAATATAATGAGGTACCTGTTCTGAAGGGAGTGATGTGCATTCTAGTGCGCGTATGGCAGGGATATTGAGACAGGAGATTGTACATGAAATTGCTCTTCGTGTTGGTATCCTGGAAAGAGGCTGAGTTGGGACGTAAGGATTCAGTCTGGGCAAGAAGATGGGGGGGTTTGGTGTTTTTCATACAAGGAAAATGATTTGTTAGAGATGTTTTAGTCTAAAAAGTGTTTGAAATGTGTTCAAAGATAAAGCTGCCATGTATTTTCCCTAAAATAGGTAGGAGAGGTATCCACATTATCTAAGAAGTTGTATCAAATTTATGTTGGCAATGCTGACTTCACTTAAAAGTTTGTTAATTAACTATTGAACAGATCAAAATTATCTTTACAAAATACATTTAAGTTATAGTTTCATCCCTGGGAACTTAGAGTCTGTTATGCAAAATGTCAAACACACATAAGAATGAAGAGAAGGATATGATGAACCCCTGTAGCTGCCATCCACCTCCCTCCACTATCAACACATGGTCAGTCTTGTGTCATGTGACCCCTACCCACTTCATGACTTTGAAGGAAATTCCAATTTCATATCATTTCCTCCATCAGTATTCAACAATGTACCTCTAAAAGATAAGGAATTATTTTTAAACATAATAACAGAATCATATCGAAAATTAATCATAATGCCTTAATATCAATAAGTATCTAGTTTGTGTTGAAATTTACCTAAAGACCTTTATCACAAATATGGATACTGTTTGTGGTATTCTAATGCTGCGTGACAAACCACCTCAAAATATGGAAGAATTGAAAAAGAACCTATTATTATCTCTCATAGGGGAAAAGGTATTTGATCATCAAGTCCGTTTCTTTAGATATTTCATTTACTCCGAGTCAGTCTTGATAAGTTTGCATTTTCTAGGAATCTGTCTATCTTATCTAAATTTTTAAAAATTTATTAGTATAAAGTCATTCATAATATCCTTTTAGAATGTCTATAGCGTCTGTGGTTATGTTTCCTTTTTCATTCCTATCATTGCTTCTTTGTGCCTCTTCTCTTTTTTTTCCTTATCAGTCTTACCAGAAGTTTGTCAATTTTATTAATCATCCCATTCTGGATTTGTTAATTTTCATTATTGTACCTTTGTTTTCTGATTTTTAATTTCTGATTTTATCATTACTATTTCTTACCTTCATCTTTTTTTGGATTTATCTTACTGTTCTTTCATTAATTTCTTAAGCTGAATTCTTTGTTCATTAATGTGTAGCCTTTCTCATTCCTAGTAGATGCAGCAAAGCTTATTTATCTCTCTAATTATTGTTTTAGCTGCATGCCAAAGGTTTTGATATCTAGAATTTGCATTATTGTTTAGTTCTAAATGTTGCCTAACTTCTGTTATGACTTCTTCCTTGAACAATTGGTTACTTAGAAGTGTATTTCTTTGTTTTCAACTCTGGGATATTTCTGGTCATTATTTGCAGGTTTCCGAGCTATGTGGTATGTCTAATACCATTCCTTTGAAACTTGTTGAGACTTTATGGACTAGTATGGAGTTATTTCTTATTACAATTTTTTTTCTTCTTCCACTCATTGGCAATTATCTTTGCAATTTCCTGGGAGATAGGGGTTATTTCTAGTTCATCCTTCCCCTGGGAGTGTCTTTGGGTCCTAGCTTTACTGTCCAAGCCCTGGGTTTTATCCGCTCTTCCCCAGCCCCAGAAGACTGTGCAGATTAAGGCTCCTGTTCGCTCCAGCACGGGCCTGCGAGATGAAAGGGACATCAATGTTCTCTCCTCTCTGCATTCTCCCCTTTAGTTTTTGACCTGAGTGTTCCTTACAGTCTATTTTAGCCAGTTCGTCAATGCATTTAAGAAGACTTCTAAAAGATAAATATTATCCAACACTTCTCATTGGTTCTGAGCCTCATCTGCCATTAACAGAAGTCTGAACTAGCATCTTATTTGATTACTGTGGAATTTCTGTAACATGCAGTAACATGTTCAAGGAGCTTAAGGCTTTGCCATTTCTTAAGGCAATCATTCTAGAAACACTGTTAGGGAAAAATTTAACATAAAACATATAGAGTGGATGGTCTCAAGAATTAATAAAGGAATATACACTGAAAAGAAAGAAAGGATACAGTTTTAAATCCCATTCAAAATTATCAAAAATATAGCCAATAAATTTGAATGGTTCCAAAATGACCCCCCATGTTCCCCCAAAAAGATATATAGAAGCATTCATAGCAGTGTTTTCCCATCAAAAATTGAAGGAAAAACCCCCCAACACACATCTATTGATGATAGGATAGATCTATAAATTGTGGAATACTGCATAGCAATGAGAATGATCAAACTAAAACTGCCTGCAGCGATATAAATGAATCCCAGAATACTGAATGAGAGAAGCTCCATACAATAATAGATAAATCTGTGTGATTCCATTTCTATGAAGTTCAAAACCGGACAAAACCAATTCATTATGTTACAATTCGAAATGATTGTTACCCTTGAGAGAAGGTGAGTGACAGGGATGGGCACAAGAGGACTTCCGTGGGTCTGGTCACACTCTAGCTCTTTATCTGAAAGCTTGTTTCATAAATGTGTTCATTTTGTGAAAGTTAGTTGAACTGTACACTTTATGTGTGCACTTTCTGTATATATATTTCAATAAAATTTCACATTACAAAAAGTCCAGAAGGAAATATAAAAAGCCACAAATCAGTACTGATACTGCTCTTGGTTTAAAAAGAAAACAAGACTGTGCTAACCAACTGTTACCATAATGAAATTTTAGCTATTTAATGACATCTTCCAGAAAACTTGGGGCCTTGATTTTGGAAAGTGGGAATAGGAAAAATGGAGATACTTTTCCTTCTAAGTGTAGGAAAACATTGCTTTCCCCCAAATAGGTTATACCGTAGAATTCTGGAGCACTCTTCCCACTAGGACATCAGAGTTCGGAGCCATGTGTTCATCTTAACATTTGACATTGGCCTCCTTCCACTGGAAGCCTGCTTCTTCTGCAGAAAGAAAATGCGTCCCTACCGCCTTGTCTGCCACCTGGTAGCTGATATTTTATTTTGATTATGAATCATATCAGAATATCACTGAATTCCAAGTTTGGTTCTAGATTGTCTTTGATTTCTGCGATGACTCATCATCTGAGTGCAACTATTTCTCTGGGAACCCTCAATTATTACCCTGCATCCACCACAAAGAAAAATCTAAGTGGCTTCCCTGCCCTGCCCTGGCCCCTCTGTAAAATCTTTGCCACCAATAAAGTGCCATCGTTTTATTAAGAAAGGCAGTGGGTCATGTCATTCTAGATCTATGGTTCGTCTTGGGCTAGAGAAAAACCCGAAGTTCTCTTTGAGAAAAATCCCAACTCCATTTATTCGCCAACACGTGTCAGTAGATTCCTGGATTCTTTACAAGAATTTTGGTTCTTCATTTTAATTTATGCCCTTCTTTTAAACATAGATTATCTCTTGTTCTGTTGTTTGTCAAGATTCCTACATTTTTCATTTTAACCTCATTTTCTGCATCGTAGGTTTCCATTCTGAGATGGAGATAAATCATGCTGTCCCAACCTGTTTGTAGTGTATTAATCACCCAGTTCTCTTCAATGGGCTTTTCATCTGGTTGTCTGTTTTACATCTGTTCATTCTTTTCTCATACAAGATGCACAGACTACTCCTATTTTCTATGGCTTTTTAAAATCTGGTATGAAATAGTGTATTCTTCCCCATGACATTTCCATTGATTCTTCAATCAGAAACTATTTGAATTAGGACTCCATCATTTTTATTTACATTATTTCTTTGCATTTTGTGGTATTTCATCTCTTTCCAACCCCTCAAGGAAAATAGCACCTGCAGTGACCTCTCGAGCTGATTCTCTCAAGCCTTCCTTCTCTGAGAATACGCAGGCCTCAAATTTCCTCGGGGCAGAGATTACCTGATTTCATTTATCAGCTAATCCATAGGTAAACCAAATGATTCTGTTATGGTAGGATGATATAGGCAGGAATTTATTTGTTATGCAAAAGAAAAAAAAAGCAAAAAACAAAAACAACCCACAAAACTTGTATACTCTTAGGACAGGATGTTAGGAGAAGCTTATTGTTCAAAAATGTATCTTTTCTCGGAAAAAAAGTATCTTTTCTCAAGACTCAGTTATTTCTGAAGTGAACATAAATAATAATTTTTATTTTAAAATTAGAGTTAAGACAGAAACTCTTATTAAAGTCTTGTATAGACATCTTGCCACTGCCAGCTACATCCCTTTAGTCATATCATAATATTCATGACATCATTGATATAACCTAATATTCCTTTGCATTTTGGGTTGTAGTTTGACAGTGGCTTTTATTTGTGTTTCTAATAGATAAAAGATTGTTGTGGTTTTTTCCCCCAGGCAAGCATTTGAAGGCTACTACTGGTATGTTTCAAGACTAAGATTTCTATTGTCATTGACATAAACAATAAAATTATAAGACACATTTGCAAGTCCTTTCAAACTGTGTGTCTGTAATTCATATGTCTGGGATTTCTTGGGGAACTTAATTTTCTCTGTTCTTTCTCTTTCCCTGGTTCTCCAGCTTTTCTTTTAAATGTCAGTGTTCCCAGGGGTTCCATCCTTGGTCCTTTCTCTTCTTATGTCACACACTGTCCTTGTGCCTACCATTATCACCACCACCCATGCTCCCCAACTCCCACACCTCCATTTTCATCATGGGCTCACTTACAAACCTTCTTTTCTCCATATCCAACTGATTCTTGGTCCTGGAAGATGTTGCCCCTCGGGTCTCAGTAGGAATGAGTAGTTCTCTGGAACCACTGACTTGCTTTTAACTGAGGGTCTCATGAAACATGTGCTTGATTGTACTTCCCTCTGCTTTGCAACTGGGAAGTTCAGGGCAGATTTGGTGGCCTATCTGTAGTTGTTGTTTAGGGTCTGTGTGTTAACTTCACCTCTAGCTCAATTCTCTTCACCTCAGGTTTTCGTCCATTTATGTATTTATGTNTGTGCCTACCATTATCACCACCACCCATGCTCCCCAACTCCCACACCTCCATTTTCATCATGGGCTCACTTATAAACCTTCTTTTCTCCATATCCAACTGATTCTTGGTCCTGGAAGATGTTGCCCCTCGGGTCTCAGTAGGAATGAGTAGTTCTCTGGAACCACTGACTTGCTTTTAACTGAGGGTCTCATGAAACATGTGCTTGATTGTACTTCCCTCTGCTTTGCAACTGGGAAGTTCAGGGCAGATTTGGTGGCCTATCTGTAGTTGTTGTTTAGGGTCTGTGTGTTAACTTCACCTCTAGCTCAATTCTCTTCACCTCAGGTTTTCGTCCATTTATGTATTTATGTAGCCTTGCTTTGGAATAGTCAGGGTATGAACCTAAGTAATATGATATATCACACATATGTTTATATATATACACACACACACACACACACACACACACACACCCCTTCTGAATATCTCCATCCTGATGACCCATGCGAGTAACCTTAATTTCGACATGGTGGAAATGTATCCTCCTAAAATTCTCTGCCATGAACTAATCCGACTAGTCTCGCAAACTAGTAATCATCTTAACTTACTCTGACTCCTTTCTCCCTTTCCCACCATCACATTTAATTAGTCATCATATCCTCCCAATTTATTGTGGGCTTTCCTCTCTATCCCACTGTCACTGTCCTGAGTGGACTATGGCAACAGTCTTCCAATGAGTCTCCACTTAATTCTGTGTTCTTCCAGAACAACCTTCCCAAATATATATCAGATCTTGTTAGTGTCCTAGTTAAAACTTTCCCTGTGCCCCCATTGCCTGTGAGATAAGTTCCAAACAACTTCATGTGATGAGCAAGGCTCTTTGTGATTTGAACAGTGAACTCTTTCCTCAAATGGGACCTGGTTCTCCCTTCTAGGGGCCGACCACTTTCCTGAGTTGCCATTTGTTCCCAGGTTGGATTTCCTTGGAAGCAGACTCTGAGACAGAGATTGGAGTCCAAGAGTTTGTTCACGGCATGGTCTGGCATCACCACTGGTAGATAAGAAGGGAAGAAAACAGAAAGGGGCTGAGAGAGAAATGGGACTCTGACAAGTGGTGTGTTGGAACTAGCGTGCTTGGAAATTGGTAATGTTATAAATCAGGGATTCCCCCCTTCTCCAGAGAGCCCAGTTTACCAGTGAATCTCTGGCTGCAGTGAAGTCTCGGTCAAGACCTCAGCTAAATCCACGAAGTGTTTGAGAGCTGGATGGCCCTTTCGAGTTGTCCCTGAATTTGATGTGAGGGAGCCAGGCATCTGCAGCCCTGTGTCATCAGTCATTGGATCTAGGATTCCCCTGGAAGGGGGCATGACCTTGGGCAAACCCTTCAGCTGAGGCAATTCCAGTGGCTCTCACCTGGGTACGATTTTGCCCCTGAGGGGACATTTGGCAATGCCAGGAGATAGTTTTGTTTGTCACAGCTGTGGGAGGGGATACTCCTGGCATCTCGTGGGTGGAGTCAGAGATGCTAAACATCTCACGGTGCACACCCAGGACAGCCCTCAGAACAAAGAATGATCCAGTCCAGAATGTCAGTAGTGCTGAAGCGGAGAAACTGATCTGTGGCAGTAACCACTCAGTGGGCGCTTCATTCCTGATGACCATGGGGAAATAATGGAATGCATTGTTTCACCTCTGCAGGTGCCGAGAGGGTCAGAGTTGCCCCCCTGCCAATCCTTCAGTTATAGCTGAATTAAACCTTGACCAGGCCAAGTAATCAATCCCAGATTCTGCCCTATTTCTCTGGGAATCTATTGCCTGCAGCCATCCCCATAGCAGTTAGGATGCTGTTGCAAGAAAAATAAACCAACTCATCTTGACTTAAACAGAAAAGAAATGTATTGGGAGAATATGGGATAACTCATAGAAATACCGAGAGGGCTGGATTCTGGTATCCCTACTGAAATCAGGTAGCCCAATTCATCTGTATTTAGCCATCTCAAATTATACCACAAAGTCGGTCCAGTGAGGACACTGCCACTGGCACCCTGCACATCAACTTGTACAGACTGTGGATTGGCCAGGAAGCTTCCCCCATGGAGCCAGCCACTGCAGCCCCGTGGGACTCGGTGCCCCAATACTCCTGCTGCTGCTACTGCTGGAGAAAATTCCCTACTGTTCTGCTTCCCTGTGTCCCTGTCAAAGTCTGCAGCAGGGGCATTGAGATGTGGACTTGAAATGATGCTGTGAGAGTGGTGATCTGGCAGTTTTAGCTGGTGTGCCGGGAGCTGGCCCCCACCTGTGAGCAGAACTCAAAAGGAGAGGAATTCCACAGACATGGAAAGTGTTCAGATGGGAGGGAGCAGGACAGTGATAACTTACAGGTGAAAAGGGTGTTCATTCCTTCTGATGTATGTGTACATTTCAGGCCATTTTATTGTAAACATCTCCAACACCAAAAGCTTGGATATATAGGTCTCTCTCTTTTTCCAGTGTATCATCTCAGGTTAACTTACGGCTTTCTGATCTTATAACTTCTCTTTACTTTATCACACACACACACACATACACACACACACACACACACACACNCCATTTTATTGTAAACATCTCCAACACCAAAAGCTTGGATATATAGGTCTCTCTCTTTTTCCAGTGTATCATCTCAGGTTAACTTACGGCTTTCTGATCTTATAACTTCTCTTTACTTTATCACACACACACACACATACACACACACACACACTCATACCTTGCTGTGATACCCTACATTCTTCAGTATAAAAATAGGTATGTCTCCCAAAGATCTTACCCTTTATTATTCAAATTCATTTCACCATGTTTTAGCAGTGCCAAAATAAACAACGCTGGAAATAGTTTCCTAATGAGATAAAGCCAGACAGCATGACTTTTCATTTCTGTCTTTGATTAATTGTGTGCTTTTCTCCTTTATGAAAGATAAATCCACGTGTGGAGCTCCATCAAGGCAGAAAAACAAAGAGACTCTTTTGAAAAGTTCTTCATTTCAATGTGACATTTTTATATATTTTTTTCTTATTGTCACTTGATGAATCTTTCCACTCACCTTTTCTGACAACATCCAAGGTGAAACATTTTGTTCTTCACAAATGAGCTGATGGATACCCTGAGAGGGCTCTGCTCGAGTTTCTGGTTAGCCTGTCTTATAAAATACTAACACTGTCTGGGAGACTCAGAATATTGCCAGTATGGTAGGGCAGTTATTTTTTTTTAAGTGAATTTAATGAGGCATTCTGAAGGAAGGGTCCACAGGCAGGTCCATTTTGATTTTCACGTGAAGACCAGGGACAGCCAACAGTCCCATCACTGCTGGTGATGTTTTGGTATGTTGGTAAGAACCCAATGTTACAGGTGAACATACCAAACAGAGGAGTGCTTTTTCCTTATTGCTCGAGGTGTCCTTCCCTACTGCTGTCTATCATCACTCCAGTTTTATAGATGGAGAAAGCAGACCACAGAATCAGAATTAAAAGTCAAATATTAAGAAATAAGTGATCAAATAAAAACCCAGTGCTTTTCCATTTATAAAGACCAGTGGAGGGTGGAAGAAGGGAAATCCTTATCAGTCAGAAGCTAGAGATCGCAACCCCCAGTTTAATTCATCAGAATGGCAAACTTTCTTCAACTTCTTTTTAAATAAACTTCTTATTGTAGAATAGTTTTAAGCTTATAGAAAAGTTGCAAAGATGGTACAGAGAGTTTTTATATACTCCACACCTAGTTTTCCTTGATGTTACTATCTTATGATAGTATGGTATACTTGTCACAATTAATGAGCCAATATTGATATATTATTATTAATGGATATCTGTATAGTTTATTCAGAGTTCCTTAGTTTTTAAGAATTGAGGTATAACCAACATGTAAGATTATATTAAGTTCAGGTGTATAGCATAATGATTTGATATTTGTATATATTGTGAAATGATTGCAATAAGTCGAGTTAACATCACTAACACACACAGGTGCAAATTTTTTTTCTCATGATAAGAACTTTTAAGATCTATTCTTTTAGCAACTTTGACATAAGCAATACAGTATTATTAACTACAGTCACTATGCTGCACAGTACATGCCTGTGACATTTATTTTATAACCGGACGTTTGTATATTTTGACCAGCTTCACCCATCCCCCCGACCCCAATCCCTGCCTCTGGCATCCTTCATCTGTTCTCTTATATTTATGAATTTGGGGGGTTTTTTGGTTTTGTTTTTTGGATTTTTTTTTATTCCACATATAAGTGAGATCATATGGTATTTGTTTTTCTCTGATTTATTTCCCTTAGCATAAGGCCATCCATCCATGAGGTCACAAATGGCAGGATTTTCTTCTGTTTTAATGGCTGAATAATATTCCATTGTGTATGTGTGTGTATGTATGTATAAGTGTGTCTGTGTGCTTTTCCTACAAGTTGGTTTCTCTGTCCATAAAATTGGAGTGATGACAGATGGCAATATGGAAAGACACCTTGAGTGATAACAAAAAACCAATCCTGTGTGTGTGTGCATATGTTTACACATTTTCTTTATTCACCCATCAGTGGATATTTAGGTTGCTTCCATGTCTTGGCTATTACAAGTAATGCTGCAATGAACATGGGGAGGGGGAAGAGCATGTATCTTTTGGTGTTTTTGTTTTCTTCAGATGAATATCCAGAAGTAAAATTTCTGATCATATGGTAGGCCTATTTTTAATTTTTTAGTTTGATTTAGTCCCACTGTTTTATTTTTGCTTTTGTTGCTTTTGCTTTTGGTTTCAAATCCAAAAAGTCATTGCCAAGACTGACATCAAGGAACTTAGTGCCTGTGTTTTCTTCTAGGGGTTTTATGGTTTCAGGTCTTAATTTTGTGTATGGTGTAAGAAAGTGATCCAGTTTCATTCTTTTGCATGTGGCTTTCCAGTTTTCCCAGCACCATTGTATATTCTTGAGTTCTTTGTCATAAATTAATTGACCATATGTGTGTGGGCTTATTTCTGGGCTCTCTATTTTGTTTCACTGATCCACTTGTCTGTTTTCATGCTAATACCATATTGCTTTTATTACTATAGCCTTATAATATAGTTTGAAATCAAGAAGCCTGATGTTTCTAGCTTTGCTCTTTTTCAAGATTGCTTTGGCTATTCAGGGTCTTTTGTGGCTTTGTACAAATTTTAGGATTGTATGTTCTATTTCTGTGAAAAATGCCTGTGGAATTTTGATAGAAATTACATTGTATCTGTACATTGCTTTGGGTAGTATGGACATTTTAACAATACTAATTATTCTAATCCATGAGCATAGAATATCTTCTATTTATTTGGGTCTTCAGTTTCTTTCATTAATGTCTTATAGTTTTTAGTGTATAGAGGTCTTTCACCTCTTCAGTTAGATTTATACATAGTTATTTTATTCATTTTGATGCAATTGCAAATGAGATTGTTTTCTTAATTTCTCTAATAGTTTGCTATCAATGGTATAAATGCAACAGAGTTTTGAATATTGATTTTGTATCCTGAAACTTTACTGAACTCATTTGTTAATTCTAATAGTTTTTTTTGTGTGTGTGTGTGTGGAGTCTCTAGGGTTTTTTATATATAGTATCATGTCATTTGTATATAGTAACAGTTTTACTTCTTCCTTTCTGATTTGGATGCCTTTTGCTTCATTTTCTTGCCTAATTGCTCTGGGCAGGAATTGTCTTGTTCCTTTCATTGTTGAATATGATGTTAGATGTGGGCTTGTCACGTACAGCCTTTATTATGTTGAGGTATATTTCCTCTATACCCACTTTGCTGAGGGTTTTACTAATCATAAATGGATGTTGAATATTGGGAAATTCTTTTTCTATATTTATGGACATGATTTTTATCCCTCATTTTGGTAATGTGGTGGATCATGTTGGTTGATTTGCAAATGGTGAAACACCCTTACATCTCTGGAATAAACCCCACTTTATCATGGTGTATGATTCTTTTAATATATTGTTGAATTTGGTTTGCTAATATTTTGTTGAGGATTTTTACACCTATCTGTTCATCTGGGCTATAGCCTGTAATTTTATTTTGTTGTAGCGTCCTTGTTTGGTTTTGGGGTCAGGGTAATGCTGGCCTTGTACAATGAGTTTGGATGTGCTCCCTCCTCTTCTGTTTTTGGAAGAGTTTGAGAAGGAATGATATTAATTCTTTCTTGAAGATAGATGGAGTTCACAGAGAAGCCATCTGGTCCTGGACTTGTGTTTGTTCGGAGGTTTTTGATTACTGATTTAATCCCATCACCAGGGGCGCCTGGGTGGTTCAGTCGTTAAGTGTCTGCCTTTGGCTCAGGGCGTGATCCCAGGGTCCTGGGATCAAGCCCCGCATCGGGCTCCCTGCTCTGCTGGGAGCTTGCTTCTTCCTCTCCCACTTCCCCTGCTTGTGTTCCATCTCTCGCTGGCTGTCTCTCTCTGTCAAATGAATAAATACAATCTTAAAAAAAAATCCTGTTACTAGTAACTGGTTTGTTCAGATTTCCTTAGTTTTTATCTAGTGTTCTTTTTCTGTTCAGGATCCCACCCAGGACACCATATTACATTTAGTCATCATGTCTTCTTAGGCTTCTCTTGGTTGTGACTGTTTTCCCTTGTTTTTTCCCCTTGTTTTTGATGACTTTGACACTTTTGAGGAGTACTGATAGGTATTTTGCAGAACGTCCCTCAATTGGGAGTTGTCTGATGGTGTACCCTCATGAGTACACGCTAAGATCCCCTCCAAAAATTGACTTGGTCAGTAGGAAGGAGGGGCCTCCAGATGCTCAGGACAGGGAGAGGCTACCTCCCATTCTTGACTCCCCCTAGGGGCAGGGATGTATTAAGTTAGCAAACTCCCAAAAGACCATTAGAAAGGAAGACTGATAACCAACTTTGAGAGTTGACAGTGTTTATAGATATAGACAGTGTTTATAGACAATCCATAGGGGCAGTAGTACTTATATTGGAATAATATTAAATGTCTCATTGTTGGTTAGGATTTAGTTTTTAGAGCACATGATGAAGTTCTGTTGGTTGTGGGGGGCTGATTCCCTCATCAGCAGAGACTCAGAGCAAAGTAGTGACTTGCCACGGTCTTTCTTAAATATTAAAGCAAAGACTTTGTGACTCCCAAGGAAAATTTAATTAGAGGCATGGATCTGGAGATCTATAAAATGAGGCCAATATTCAGGAAGCATGACACACACAAGGAAAATCCACAAGGATTTTCCTTTTTGATGCGGGGGCGGGGGGGGTTGGGGAAGCAAATATCAGGGCCTTATTCATCTACCAGCAAGGTGAGGTCTAGTGATACAAAGAACAAAGGTAAAGATAAAAGGGAAATGTGGTCAATATAAAAGGTATACATACTTCTTTCCCTCTATACAGTAAGAAACACTTTCTTAACATTTTTGATTCACTGTGCTTTGCTATCTATTATATTAATCATGCAAAATAATTTCCCTAAGAAATGTATATAACAATTTCTGTGCCGAAGTTCCCATATCACCTTAGAATGAAGGAGAAATTTTTAGCAAATATAAATTCAAGATGCAGCCTTTCTTTGAAGAAAAAAAGAGTCTTTTGCTATAAAGAAGGGATTTAAAAATGAAATTACAAAATTCATAGCTAAGTGGAGGATACTGAAGAATCTGGTTAGACAGTATTTTTAGATAAATATCTATTTTTTCTCTTTGATGGTGTAGCCCTAACTCTTTAGGTTTTTATAATTAAGGAACATAGGCATGATTTTGAGTAAGAACTTGAAGCATCTTGCCATGATGAATATCACGGCGCTCAGACAAAAACAAAAGCAGCTTTCAGAGATGTTGGGGGAAATGCTTTGCAAAGGGCTTGGTGGTGGGCGGAGGTCTTAGTTTACTACTAACCTATTCCCTTTACTTCAAAGGTTAAAAGAAAGCTTTTTGCATTGACTTCATTAACCCGAAGATTTGGCTAGATTTCTGGGTTCAGTATTATACTTCAAAAAATTTTCAGGAAATACCTGCCCTAGAAGTTTAAAATTGTCTCCTTAACAGAGACTATTCACAAAGCCGCATGGTGCTGACAATTGATAACAGTAGGCATAGCTCAAGGGGCACTCGTGTGCCAGATACCATACTAGGCATTTTACATAAGCGATTTTGTTGCATTTTATCAACAGCTTTGTGAAGCAGCCATTATTCCAGACATGAAGTGGCTGGGGCGCAGAGAGGTAGCTTGCTTGCTCACCTGACCTCGGTTGGCTTATTGATGGCACAGTTGGGGTTTAAACCAACTGCATGTTCTTTCAAGAAAATTTTCTCTTGGTTTTTCTGCAGTGCCATTCAGTGTCTCTAGGTGTGGGCTCTTACGAAAAAATTCCGCTTGAACTTTGTCAGGCTCCTTGACTCTGTAGGTTAATGTTAGTTTAGCCCGTTTCTCCCAGGACCGCTCCACCCCTCTCCTCTTCTGTGACTCTAATCATATGCATGCTAAGTCTTCACACGTGGCCTCTGGGCTTCTTACCCTCCCTTTTTTATTTGCCCCTTTTCTCTGTTTCCTTGTGCTTCGCTCCAGACTGTTTCTTTGGAATTCTTTTGCATTTCACGGATAGTTTCTTCAGCTACCTATCTATTATTTCCTCAATTTCAATTATTACATATATATATTTTTTAGTTCTACACTTTCTACTTGGTTATTTCAAATTTGCAATATCCCTCTTTAATTTCCAATTCCTTGCCAGCGTTTCCAAGGTTGGCCCTTATCACCACACTCGTGGTAAGCAAAGCCCCGTGATAGTTTGTGTCTGGTAATTCCACTGTTTGGAGCTCCTTCCTGTGGGCCTCTTCGTGCCTTCTGTTGTGTCCGTTACGTCTGTGGTTCACGTTGTTTCATCTCTTCGTGTACCTTATTATTGTTTTATTTTTGCTTGGCATTGTATGTGAAAAAAAATCTTTATCGAGTTAATTTGGACCTAAGATGATGTTTTATTCCCCCAGAAAGCATTTTTTCTGCCAGCCCCTGAGGGTGCTAGTGGTCCATGGACCGCACACCGTAGACTCGCCCTTCGGAGCCCCAGCCCGGGACCTGGGGGAGGAGGTCAGCACTTCCAACCCGGTAGGTACTAGACTTTGATTTTTTATTCCCCTCCACACCACTTCCCTGGTCTCCCCAAATCATCTTTTGACTGTCTCTTCCAGACTGAGGATATAAGTTGGAGGATAGAAAAGATTCCACTTTCCTCTTCAAAGTTTTGCCCTTGTAAAGCTGTATCTTTTATCTCTATGATGTTTTTAAAATATATTTAAAAAAACCCAAATCTCCTCCAGATTTTATTGTTGTCTTCAGTGCTTCCATTGGTCCAAATGACCTCAGGTGCTGTTCCCACTCGAAGTAACCCTTCCCCCTTTTCATGACAAGCCTCTGCTTTCTGGCTCCACACCAGCAAACTATCCTTCACTGAAAAAGTTTAAACTAAGCCCAGAGAAAGTTGAAACATGATCACCACAGTGAAAAGTGAGAGCTAACTAAGTGCTTGGCAGTCTGCCAGTTGTCCTGCGCTGTTCCTTTTTCTTTTTTACCAGGATCGCCAGGTGATTCTCATGCACTTTACAGTTTGAGAACCATTTAGCTAATTTCTATTCCTGGTTAGCTTGTCGACAGGAGCATACCTGTGAGCAGTGCTTGTGTGTGCTCATGTGTGTGTGTGTGTGAGAGAGAGACACACACACACACTATGGTCTGATTCTATGTTATTTTCAATTATTTGGCGAATCCATAGTTCAGATCTGATTGGATCATAGTTGCTAAGAATCAAGTCTGCTACATTCAGAAACGAATTGCCTCTGCCCTTCCCCCGTCCGCTCTTTTCTCTCCCAGGGGCTCACACAGCTCCCTCCTCACTCTTGGGTCTGTCCTCACAGAGCCCTCTCCTGATCACTGCCTGAAATGGCCCCTGCCATCCTCTATCCCCTGACCTGCTTTATATTTCTTCATAACATTGATTCATTTATAACATTATAAAATATGTTTTTAAGATTTTAATTGTCTGCTGCTGCCTCCCCCACCCCGAGCTAGAGCATGAGCCCAGTGGGAGCCAGGAACCTATCTGCTATGATCACCATATTACCACCGAGTCTCTACTCACTCGATTAAAATGTTTTGCCTCATTTTTGCAAAATATAACACAGGTGATTTGGTAGCACAAACTACTTTTCAACTTTATTTTCATGAGAAAAAATTCAAGAAGGCTTTATTCTAGTTCATGTTTTGTACTAATTTTTTGTTTGAGATTTCTTTTTGTATCTATATATTAAGCATTGAACAATTGACACATATGGAAGATAAATATCAGAGTTTCTCAGAGCTCAGGATTTGGAATTTTTTTCTTCCCCATATTTTTTGTATTATTTCTTTTGTTAAAAGATTTTTTTATTTTTAAGTAATCTCTATACCCAGTGTGGGGCTTGAACTTACAACCCCAAGATCAAGAGTCACATGCTCTACTGACTGAGCCAGCCAACAGGTGCCATGTTTTATTTCTTGTTTTGTTTTATGTTTCAAATATTTATTTAAACCCTCAAATATTGTAAATATCAAAAATATTCACTGTTTAAAGTAATTATATAAAAAAATCCACTGTTCCCAAGGAACATGAAAGGATCACGCCAACTTGTGAAGGGCAGGGAATAAAAAGCTAGAAGGTAATATGAAGATGATTTCTTACTCACCATATACCAAAAGGAATGAAAATTGCTTAAATATAAAATAAAGCTCATCTTTTCCAAAGATAAGGGGAAATAAAGAATGACTTTTCCAAAAAGGAAAAAAATATTTAAACCACAGACCTACCATAATAGTGGAAATGTAACCCTGACCCTGATAATCATACCATGTTCATTCTTTACTAATTCTTTAAGCTTTTAAATGTCAGTTTCTTATATTAGTTTAACCAATATCATGGTCAGTCCGACCATCTGGACGTCTTCATAGTGATTACACTCGGATGCATCTAATCAAAATACAGCAACTAACTGTTAGTTAATAAAGTAAAAAATACCAAGTTCACTACATTATATTACAAGTCAAAAACAACGGGTCAAATAAATTATGCCTCATGGGGAACAACTTGGCAATAAAAAGGAACTACTTTTTCATGCAAAAACATGGATGAATCTCGAAAACATTAAGCTAAGCTAAAAAAGGCAGTCACATACTATACCTATAGACAGTGCATTCATATGAAATCCAGAAAAGGCAAAAAAAAAAAACATATATATAGTGGCAGAAATCAGCTTACTAGTTGCCTGGGCCCGGGAGGAAGGGGGATCTGAATGCAAAAGGGCACAAGGAATCTTTTTGGATGCTGACGATGTTTTATGTCTCGATTGTGGTGATGGCCACATGGGTGTATACATCTGTTAAACATGTACCGTATGTAAGTTAACAAAACTGACTGAAAAAGATCCTCGGGATCTACCTGATATGAGCTTCCATGCCTAACATGTGCTCCGGAAAGGCTTCCAGCAAAAATTTCTCATTGCTTTCTTCTTTTTTTTAAGTTTTTATTTTAATCAACCAGTGCTCATCACAAGTGCACTCCTTAATCCCCGTCACCTAGTTCACCCATCCCCCCACTCACCTCCCTTCTGGTCACCATCAGTTTGTTCCCTATTGTTAAGAGTCTCTTTCTTGGGGCGCCTGGATGGCACAGCGGTTAAGTGTCTGCCTTCCGCTCAGGGCGTGATCCCGGAGATCTGGGATCAAGTCCCACATCAGGCTCCTCCGCTATGAGCCTGCTTCTTCCTCTCCCACTGCCCCTGCTTGTGTTCCCTCTCTCGCTGGCTGTCTCTATCTCTGTCGAATAAATAAATAAAATCTTTTAAAAAAAAAAAAAAGAGTCTCTTTCTTGGTTTGTCTCCCTCTTTTTTTTCCCTTTGCTCATTTGTTTTGTTTCTTAATTTCCACGTATGAATGAAATCATATGATATCTTTTTTTTTAAAGATTTTATTTATTTATTTGACAGAGATAGAGACAGCCAGCGAGAGAGGGAACACANGTGAAATCATATGATATCTTTTTTTTTAAAGATTTTATTTATTTATTTGACATAGATAGAGACAGCCAGCGAGAGAGGGAACACAAGCAGGAGGAGTGGGAGAGGGAGAAGCAGGCTCATAGTGGAGGATCAAGCCTGATGTGGGGCTCGATCCCATAACGCCGGGATCACGCCCTGAGCCGAAGGCAGACGCTTAACCACTGTGCCACCCATGCGCCCCCATATGATATCTTTTTCTGATTGACTTATTTCACTTAACATTATACTTTCCAGCTCCATCCATGTTGTTGCAAACGGCAAGATCTTATTCTTTTTATGGCTGAATGATATACTCCATTGTTTATATGTACACGTTTTCTTTATCCATTCATCAATCAGTGGGCACTTGGGCTGCTTCCATATCTTGGCTATTGTAAATAATGCTATAAACATAGGGGTATGTGTATCCCTTTGAATTAGTGTTTTTGCGTTCTTTGGGTAAATACCCAGTAGTGTGATTGCTGGATTATAGGGTAGTTCTATTTTTAATTTTTTGAGGAAACTCCATACTGTTTTCCACAATGGCTGCACCACTTTGCATTTTTACCAATAGTGCAAAAGGGTTCCTTTTTCTCCACATCCTCACCAACACCTATTGTTTTTTGTGGTTTTGGTTTTAGCCATTCTGACAGGTATGAGGTGATATCTCATTGTAGTTTTGATTTGCATTTCCCTGATGATGAGTGATGCTGAGCATCTTTTCATGTGTCTGTTGGCCATCTGTGTGTCTTCTTTGGAGAAACGTCTGTTCATGTCTTCTACCCATTTTTAATTGTATTATTTGTTTTTTGGGTGTTGAGTTTTATGAGTTCTTTGTATATTTTGGATACTAGCCCTTTTTTGGATATGTCATTTGCAAATATCTTCTCCCGTTCTGTAGGCTGCCTTTTAGTTTTGTTGATTGTTTCCTTTGCTGTGCAGAAGCCTTTCATTTTGATTTGGTCCCAATAGTTTATTTTTGCTTTTGTTTCCCTTGCCTCGGGGTTTCTCTAGAAAAAAGTTGCTATGGCCAATGTCAGAGAAATTATTGCTGTGCTCTCTCCTCTAGGATTTTTATGGTATCACATTTCACATTTAGGTCTTTAATCCATTTTGAGTTTATCTTTGTGGATGGCATAAGAAAGTGGTCCAGTTTCATTTTTTTGCATGTAGCTGTCTGGTTTTCCCAACACCATTTGTTGAAGAGACTGTGTTTTTCCCATTGGATATTCTTTCCTGCTTTGTCGAANTGCGCCCCCATATGATATCTTTTTCTGATTGACTTATTTCACTTAACATTATACTTTCCAGCTCCATCCATGTTGTTGCAAACGGCAAGATCTTATTCTTTTTATGGCTGAATGATATACTCCATTGTTTATATGTACACGTTTTCTTTATCCATTCATCAATCAGTGGGCACTTGGGCTGCTTCCATATCTTGGCTATTGTAAATAATGCTATAAACATAGGGGTATGTGTATCCCTTTGAATTAGTGTTTTTGCGTTCTTTGGGTAAATACCCAGTAGTGTGATTGCTGGATTATAGGGTAGTTCTATTTTTAATTTTTTGAGGAAACTCCATACTGTTTTCCACAATGGCTGCACCACTTTGCATTTTTACCAATAGTGCAAAAGGGTTCCTTTTTCTCCACATCCTCACCAACACCTATTGTTTTTTGTGTTTTTGGTTTTAGCCATTCTGACAGGTATGAGGTGATATCTCATTGTAGTTTTGATTTGCATTTCCCTGATGATGAGTGATGCTGAGCATCTTTTCATGTGTCTGTTGGCCATCTGTGTGTCTTCTTTGGAGAAACGTCTGTTCATGTCTTCTACCCATTTTTAATTGTATTATTTGTTTTTTGGGTGTTGAGTTTTATGAGTTCTTTGTATATTTTGGATACTAGCCCTTTTTTGGATATGTCATTTGCAAATATCTTCTCCCGTTCTGTAGGCTGCCTTTTAGTTTTGTTGATTGTTTCCTTTGCTGTGCAGAAGCCTTTCATTTTGATTTGGTCCCAATAGTTTATTTTTGCTTTTGTTTCCCTTGCCTCGGGGTTTCTCTAGAAAAAAGTTGCTATGGCCAATGTCAGAGAAATTATTGCTGTGCTCTCTCCTCTAGGATTTTTATGGTATCACATTTCACATTTAGGTCTTTAATCCATTTTGAGTTTATCTTTGTGTATGGCATAAGAAAGTGGTCCAGTTTCATTTTTTTGCATGTAGCTGTCTGGTTTTCCCAACACCATTTGTTGAAGAGACTGTGTTTTTCCCATTGGATATTCTTTCCTGCTTTGTCAAAGATTACTTGACCATGTAACTATGGGTTTATATCTGGATTCTCTATTCTGTTCCATTGATGTATGTGTCTCTTTTTGTGCCAGTACCATACTGTTTTGATTACTACAGCTTTGTAATATAACTTGAAGTCTGGAATTGTGATGCCTTCAGCTTTGCTTTTCTTTTTCAAGATTGCTTTAGTTATTCAGAGTCTTTTGTGGCTCCATACAAATTTTAACATTTTTTAAAGGTTTTATTTTTAAGTAATCTCTACACGCAACATGGGGCTCAAACTCACAATCCTGAGATCAAGAGTTGCATGCTGTACCGACTGAGCCAGCCAGCTATCCCAACGCAAATTTCAGGATTGTTCATTCCAGTTCTGTGAAAAATGCTTTTGGTATTTTGATAGGGATTGCATCAAATGAGTAGATTGCTTTGAGTAGTATATTAACAGTATTTGTTCTTCCAATCCATGACCGTAGAATGTCTTTCCATTTCTTTGTGTCATCTTTAATTTCTTTCATCAGTGTTTTATAGTTTTCAGAGTACAGGTCCTTCACCTCTTTGGTTAGATTTATTCCTCGGTATCTTTTTATTTTTGATGCAGTTGTAGCTAGGATTGTTTTCTTAATTTCTCTTTCTGCTGCTTCATTATTAGTGTATAGAAATGCAATAGATTTCTGTACATTGATTTTGTATCCTGTGGCTTTACTGAATTCATTTATCAGTTCTAGCAGTTTTTTGATGGAGTCTTTCAGGTTTTCTTTATCATGTATCTGCAAATAGTGCAAATAGTGAAAGTTTTACTTCTTTGTTACTGATTTGGATACCATTTATTTCTTTTTATTGTCCAATTGTTGTGGCTACGACTTTCAGTACGTGTTGAATAAAAGTGGTAAGAGTGGGCATCCTTGTCTCGCTCCTGACCTTAGGGGAAAGGCTTTCCATTTTTCCCCATTGAGAATGATGTTAGCTGTGGATTTTTCATATTCCCTTGTTTATTCTTATCTGCTAAGAAATAATAGAAAGATGTGATGAGTTTCATAATTTTAATATAGTATGAAATCTACAATGTATATTTAAATGTGCACTAAAAGAATATGGCAGATTGGCAAATGCTGATTTCCGTTTAGTCTCTTTGGTTAGTTATCATTACAAGTAATAACTTATTGAGCTTAAGTTCTTTTTCTTCTTACAGCTAAAAATTGGAATTACAGTAAAAGAATAGGACTAA
>NC_048227.1:55509103-55517702 GCF_002007445.2 Ailuropoda melanoleuca
TTTTGGTTTTAGCCATTCTGACAGGTATGAGGTGATATCTCATTGTAGTTTTGATTTGCATTTCCCTGATGATGAGTGATGCTGAGCATCTTTTCATGTGTCTGTTGGCCATCTGTGTGTCTTCTTTGGAGAAACGTCTGTTCATGTCTTCTACCCATTTTTAATTGTATTATTTGTTTTTTGGGTGTTGAGTTTTATGAGTTCTTTGTATATTTTGGATACTAGCCCTTTTTTGGATATGTCATTTGCAAATATCTTCTCCCGTTCTGTAGGCTGCCTTTTAGTTTTGTTGATTGTTTCCTTTGCTGTGCAGAAGCCTTTCATTTTGATTTGGTCCCAATAGTTTATTTTTGCTTTTGTTTCCCTTGCCTCGGGGTTTCTCTAGAAAAAAGTTGCTATGGCCAATGTCAGAGAAATTATTGCTGTGCTCTCTCCTCTAGGATTTTTATGGTATCACATTTCACATTTAGGTCTTTAATCCATTTTGAGTTTATCTTTGTGTATGGCATAAGAAAGTGGTCCAGTTTCATTCTTTTGCATGTAGCTGTCTGGTTTTCCCAACACCATTTGTTGAAGAGACTGTGTTTTTCCCATTGGATATTCTTTCCTGCTTTGTCGAAGATTACTTGACCATGTAACTATGGGTTTATATCTGGATTCTCTATTCTGTTCCATTGATGTATGTGTCTCTTTTTGTGCCAGTACCATACTGTTTTGATTACTACAGCTTTGTAATATAACTTGAAGTCTGGAATTGTGATGCCTTCAGCTTTGCTTTTCTTTTTCAAGATTGCTTTAGTTATTCAGAGTCTTTTGTGGCTCCATACAAATTTTAACATTTTTTAAAGGTTTTATTTTTAAGTAATCTCTACACGCAACATGGGGCTCAAACTCACAATCCTGAGATCAAGAGTTGCATGCTGTACCGACTGAGCCAGCCAGCTATCCCAACGCAAATTTCAGGATTGTTCATTCCAGTTCTGTGAAAAATGCTTTTGGTATTTTGATAGGGATTGCATCAAATGAGTAGATTGCTTTGAGTAGTATATTAACAGTATTTGTTCTTCCAATCCATGACCGTAGAATGTCTTTCCATTTCTTTGTGTCATCTTTAATTTCTTTCATCAGTGTTTTATAGTTTTCAGAGTACAGGTCCTTCACCTCTTTGGTTAGATTTATTCCTCGGTATCTTTTTATTTTTGATGCAGTTGTAGCTAGGATTGTTTTCTTAATTTCTCTTTCTGCTGCTTCATTATTAGTGCATAGAAATGCAATAGATTTCTGTACATTGGTTTTGTATCCTGTGGCTTTACTGAATTCATTTATCAGTTCTAGCAGTTTTTTGATGGAGTCTTTCAGGTTTTNGTTGTAGCTAGGATTGTTTTCTTAATTTCTCTTTCTGCTGCTTCATTATTAGTGTATAGAAATGCAATAGATTTCTGTACATTGATTTTGTATCCTGTGGCTTTACTGAATTCATTTATCAGTTCTAGCAGTTTTTTGATGGAGTCTTTCAGGTTTTCTTTATCATGTATCTGCAAATAGTGCAAATAGTGAAAGTTTTACTTCTTTGTTACTGATTTGGATACCATTTATTTCTTTTTATTGTCCAATTGTTGTGGCTACGACTTTCAGTACGTGTTGAATAAAAGTGGTAAGAGTGGGCATCCTTGTCTCGCTCCTGACCTTAGGGGAAAGGCTTTCCATTTTTCCCCATTGAGAATGATGTTAGCTGTGGATTTTTCATATTCCCTTGTTTATTCTTATCTGCTAAGAAATAATAGAAAGATGTGATGAGTTTCATAATTTTAATATAGTATGAAATCTACAATGTATATTTAAATGTGCACTAAAAGAATATGGCAGATTGGCAAATGCTGATTTCCGTTTAGTCTCTTTGGTTAGTTATCATTACAAGTAATAACTTATTGAGCTTAAGTTCTTTTTCTTCTTACAGCTAAAAATTGGAATTACAGTAAAAGAATAGGACTAATAAGGGAAAAAGTAGATATAAAGCTCAAATGAGATTAATTTATACTATGAATCTCATAATAAGAAATAAAGAACAAAACAAACAGGGCACTTCTGAGAAGTCTTAGAAATCACAGTCCATGCGGGCCAGTTCTGTTGCTGCCTGTTATTAAGCTGGACACTTTCTGCATTCTGATTGAGAAAGTCATTATTTTTCTTTGTTGGCTGTAATTCTGATGATGCTGGTACTCTTATTATAGCAGTCCTGTAACTCAGTTGGCTAGGATTGATTTGTAGACTCTGGGTTTTATTGATAACCTTTACTGACCTTGTCAGATTCACAGATCCTCATTATGGCCAAAATGCTTCATGAAACAAAATGTTTTGACACAAGCATGTGATTCTGTGAACGCTGGCCTGACGAGAGGCTGTTCTGGAATGAGAGACCATTGCTACCTAAACCAACAATTTTCCTTGAAAAGCCCAGTGTAAAATACGCACATATGTGTGTTTGCTTATTCTCTAGTAGGGCACCTCTAGCTCCCTATTCTTGCATCCTTTGTACTCCAAGGAAATTAGAGCATGCCTTGAATTCTGATAATGCCTGCATCAACACACAAAAGATGCTAAATCGTATCCATCTCTGTTGACATAGAGGTCTTTTTCAGCTTTCACAGCAAAATTGAATTCCTGCATAAAAGAATTGTTTCATGCAATAAGATGTAATCTCTTAAACCTTTTACCATTGGTTTCTTATCATTGAATTTGGAGAATTATATTTTGGGAATATGAATGTGTTAGTGAAGAAAATGACGTTTTGAAACCCAGGAAGCAGCTTTTTATTGGTATTCATAAAAACCAAATCTTTATTTCCTGGAAGAGCAAAGCAAATAATGGCATTCTCTGCAGTAACTTCATCAGTTAGTTCGTAAATTTCCTTGCGAAGCCTGCTTTACATGCTCTGGAGCATTGGGAGAAAAATACCGGAGGTGTTTTGCCCCCAAGGAATGTAATTTTAATTGATATTAAATGAGAGACATGTAAGAATACAATGTGTAAACAGATGCACACGTATTTACAGTATCTGTCTTCATCATCATCATCATTATTGATCTTCTGCAGCTAAAGACAGAGATGAACTGGGGCGGTGAGTGCGTTTAGAACAAAGGGGAAGTGAGTGGATTAGAAAGTGCGGTTACCATAATTAAAAAAAAAATCTCTGCTGGTTGTCAGAGTCCTCCACTTCCCCCTCTTCAAGTCAATGCCTTAGTTTGACCATGTGTTAGACTTTGAATAGACATGGGTGACTTTCCTACAACAAGATATAGAATGAACTGGCAACATGACTCACCTGGACCTGCAATATTCCCCCATCAACCTTGTCATTTTAGGAAGAACTATAGTCTGGAGTGGACCTCGGCAGAAGAAGTTATGATGTCTTTTAGTGGACCCATTTGCTTTTTCCAAGGCACCTTACCAGTTTGGATCTGAAGACCAAGCCACTGTCCCAAGGAGGACCTCAGACTCTTGGTGCAGAAGTCACCCCTGTCTTTATAGGGCTGTCCTACAGGAGACTTGTGGCTCTTCCCTGCCACCTAGACTTTATGAGGAACATCCTAGTCTATCTGCCCGTGTTTCCAAAATCTTAAACCTTGAAAAAATAAGACTGAGGTCTCAATCTTTTCCTTCCAGCAGGCTTCTTGTCTTCTTATCAAAGTAACCACTCATTTTCAAAAAACTTTAAGTTCTATGTAATAATAGCAGTGGAGGTGTGTGTGATGCCTTCAGACTCTCCAAGCCCTTACTAAACCAGAGGCATGTTCAACCTGCCCGCCTGCATCCTCTCCAGCTCCCTCATACAAGGAGTGTAACTGAGGGAAGTTTAGGATCAAATTTAAAGCTGCCTGCTACACGTTTTACCTGAAAAAATTATGCAAGATATGCACTCTCGTATATATCTATATATTCACATTTAACATTAAAACACTCTTTAAAATTTTGTTTACTCTCTCAAATACTTAATAAAATTGACGACTTAGGAAAGGTCTCATGTTTACCCTATGCTTTTGCCTAAACCCTGGTCTATTGCCAATGTGGGTGTAAATACTTCAGTTCGAAAAGGATGGAAGTAATCACTGACTTGCAAAAATTACTAATCAAGTGCTTTCGAGACCGCTGGGAGGGAAAAAATCACTTCTGTTTGGAAAATATTCAAGGAAAATTGATGGAGGAAAGTTTATTTTCAATTGTGGCATCACTGGCATAGACTTGAACTGCCCTGTGCACAAATCTTTGATCTGTGCAATGCTTCTCCCTTCCCAGTCCTCCTGCATACATTTCAAGATGGCAGCTTGTATGGAATTTTCAGGAAGGTCAAAGAATGGATATGATGGTGTGATCTTGGAAAAGTGCAGGTTGTATTTGTAGAAAGGATAGACTGTGTTGGCCGAAGTGTGTCAGGCTTATGGTGTCAGGTTAAAGGAGAGGGGACCCTCACATAGGAAGGGCACAGGTGAGAGGAACGCTCTGATCATACAAGTCTTTGTGAGAAGAAAGACCCTTTCTCCCACCACAGAAATCAGAGTGCAGACTTCTCTCTTGCTTCCATTAGGGTTTTTATTTTTAAAATTTTTGAAATTTTTTATTTTTTAAAAAAATTTATTTATTTGAGGGAGAGAGAAAGCAAGAGACAGAGCACGAATGCTGGGGAGGGGCAAAGGGAGAGGGAGAAGCAGACTTGCAGACTTCCCACTGAGCAGGGAGCCTGATCCTGGGACCATGACCCTGGGATCATGACCTGAGCTGAAGCAGACACTTAACCAACTGAGCCATCCAGGCGCCCCTCCATTAGGGTTTTTAATTTTGTTTTGTCTTTTAGGAGGGTGAGCATATCATTACAAATCCTTGGATTTTTAAAAAACATAGTATAGCCATTGATAGGTATAAAAGAAATTATTTTATAAGAGATTGCAAAATGATATTCTAGTTCTATCATGTCTTTGTTATGTATTAACTTACATAATGCCAATTTTGTTTTTTGCTCCTTCGTGCATGTGGTCACCCGATGAAAGTTTGCATGCTAAAGCTTTATTGGGAGAGGCAGCTCAAGGGCAGCACGGGAGGAAGTGAGGCAGGGAAGGAGGAAGAGCAAATGCAAAGAGGTGTGTTCCGGAGCTGGTATAGCCTCACAGAAATGCACAACTGGTTGTTTGGTCACATAGGACATCTTCCGGAGGTGTGAGATGCTACCTGTTGGAACAGTCCCTAAGGGAGGAAGGAAGGCAAATCCATCTGCTGATGATTTCCCACATCCCGTCTCTCATTGCTCCAAATTCAGAGTTCACTTGAAGAGCTTTCAACTCCTCTAACCTTCCGGGTTGAACTCTCGACCACGCAGGCCAGCGTTTGGGGAAGCCAGATCCCGTGTCCTGATGTTTAACGCTGTATCTGGGCCCAGAAGCCCTGGGAGGAGGCGGCATGTTTATGGCCGTGTTCTCAGGCTGGACCCGGGCACTCGAGCTCCTGGGGTCCCGAAACAGCAGGTACGGCCGCCACGTGCTCAGAGCCCAGCTCCCCTCAGGGGAGGCTGTGACAGCTGCTGTGTTAGAGCAGGCGACAGTGGTAGTGGTGGCATGTCCACCAAAGAAGTGGCCAAGCCTCAGGGGCAGGTGAGGCTGTGCAGATATGGGAAGGTGCATAAACTCAGCTTTCCATTCTCTGGAATAAACTTCATACAAAAAGGGCAGGATAAATGCTTGGCTTTTTCCGTTTCAAACCATTTTTAGAATAGTGAATTGGTTCCATAGATCCTATGATTAGTAAGGTAATCAATGAGGGTTCTTACTTTTTTTTTTTTTAAGGGTGGGCATATCATTACAATTCCATGGATTTTTTTTAAAGATTTTATTTATTCACTTGACAGAGATAGACAGCCAGCAAGAGAGGGAACATAAGCAAGCGGAGTGGGAGAGCCACCAACTGAGCCGCCCAGGCTCCCAGCGGAGGAGCCTGCTGCGGGGCTCGATCCCAGAATGCCAGGATCACACCCTGAGCCAAAAGCAGACGCTTAATGACTGAGCCACCCAGGCATCCCAATTCCATGGATTTTTAAAAAACTTACTTGATTTAGGGGTGCGTGGGTGGCTCAGTTGGTTAAGCACCTGCCTTTGGCTCAGGTCATGATCCCAGGGTCCTGGGATCAAGTCCCATGCCGGGCTCCCTGCTCAGCAGGCAGTCTGCTTCTCCCTCTCCCTCTGTGCTCTCTCACTCTCTTAAGTAAATAAAATATTAAAAAAAAATTAACTGATTTATTTCAAACCACTGAAATTTATATTTATCATAAATGCATATTTTATAAACGTCCGAATTGTCCCTTTTTGGTGAGTGAAAACCCTGCAAGTTGATTCCTGATTCCTACTGACATGTCTCCAGAAGTCTTGGAGAGTCTCTTGTTTTTTGGTGTGACAAAGTATCTTAGACATTTCCTGTCTCAGACCTTGATTCAGCCATTTCTGTAGGGACCCCTGCTTTATTGTGGTGGGAATGGTATTGAGAACCAAAATCTGGGCACTGAGGGTAATGTAGGAAAATATCAAAGGTAAATCCAAGTGTTAGGAAGATTCTATTAAATAAAACGTTTCAAAAAATAGAAAAACTAAATTCTCAACAGAAAAATTGACTTGGCAAACTCCTATTTAAAAATTCCTTGAAGAGGGGTGCCTGGGTGGCATAGTCGTTAAGCGTCTGCCTTTGGCTCAGGGTGTGATCCCAGAGTTCTGGGATCGAGCCCCACATCAGGCTCCTCCGCTGGGAGCCTGCTTCTTCCTCTCCCACTCCCTCTGCTTGTGTTCCCTCTCTCGCTGGCTGTCTCTCTCTGTCAAATAAATAAATAAAATCTTAAAAACAAAGTAAAATAAAATAAAAATTCCTTGAAGAAAACCTTTCATTCAGTTGATCAACCAACATTATTTTGGTACCTTCTGTTTGCACATTTTTTAGGCTCTCCCAGGGCTTACAGGTTCTTTAAAAGTGTACCTGGGTCCTGAGAATGGAAGCTTGCAAACAGCTGGGAATCTGTGTACCCACAGTTTACAAAGGAAGCTCAGTTAAGTATAACAGTTAAGTATAAATGGGCCCAGGGACAATGAGGTGGAAAAGAAAATTAATTTATTTCACAACAGCAATTTACCTTCCATGAGGCTGGGCTCTGCCATGGAGAATTCAAAGGTGCATTTATCTATCTATCCATCTATCTATTTATTTATTTTTATTAACCTTTAATTTTAATTCCAGTATAGCTAGCATACAGTGTTCTATTAGTTTCAGGTGTATGATATAGTACTTCCACACAACACCCGGTGCTTGTCACAGCAAGTGCCCTCCTTAATCCCCATCACCTATTTCCCGCACCCCCCGCACGCCTCTCCTCTGGTAACCATCAGTTTAAGTTATACTCTATAGTTAAGAGTCTGTTTCTTGGTTTCTCTCTTTTTTTTTCCTTTGCTCATTAGTTTTGTTTCTCAAAGGTGAACTTAAATACAAATTTTATCCCTCTAGGTATTTCCGGATAATTTGAAAGTAAGAGAAGAAAACAAAAAAGAAGAAAGATGTCTTTTGAGCTACTAACTGCTGTAGACAGAAGAGGGAGAGCCCTGCAGCCAAGTGGGAGCCAGGGCAAGGCTTCTGGGAGAAAGAAGCATTACATTTGGTCTTGAGGAATGACTCCCGGATAGAGAAAAGCTGTTGTTCTGGAAAACAGAGCGCTTAAGCTATAGGAAAAGCCAAAGAGAAGGGAAAGGGAATGTCCCAAAGGAATGGCATGATGTTTTGTGCGGGGTATGTGGAGCAGGCCTGTGATGAAGAGGAGAGGAAGGATGGGCAGGCTGGAGATGCATAAAGTAGCCAAACTGAGGACGGGCTCACATGTGCGGAGCCATTAGAGAATTAAAGAGATTGCGTTCTTGTGGGAAATACTATTTACGACTATAATTTTGTCATTTCCTTCTTAGATAAGATGCTGACCTTAGGACAGTTTGGGGGCATAGATGGATAGGGCAAAGACCACCATGTTCTGAACAAGCCAGTGGACCACGGAGGACAGGTGTTCAGGCTGGCGGTGTGGGGAACGCAGGTGGGCGGTTGCTGTTCCAGACAGCGATGGGGGTCCCAGAGCTTCCTGTGCTGTAGCTCTCATTTCACCTATTTCAGTTCCTCTCTTGACTTCCAGTCTGGACTCTCGTGACTTTGCAATAGGAACTCTCTTTCCCAGTTACTGATTTTGCTGGTGATTTTTGACTGCCTGAATCTTCCAGGGCAAGGATCACTAGTTACTAGTCAAGCTGTCTCTGGGTCCTGAACTCTCATTTGGTACATCTTTAAGCTGATAAGAGCACAGGCTTATGGCAGACTTTTAAGACTGATCCATTTGGGGACAGGAACTCCCGCAGGAAATTTAATATAAGGTCTGACAAATAAGACCCTGTGGACGGTGTCGCACTATTTGCATTAGGATAAATCTAAGCCTCACCATGAAGACCCTCCGAAATAGCATGACTTTAATAATCACAGCATCAATAATAATAATTTTTTTTTAAAGTTTCTTTCTCTCACACGGTAGTTTCCAGGTGAG